>NW_022605573.1:669624-675275 GCF_008692095.1 Etheostoma spectabile
CACCCCTAGCGTCCATCTAGTGATTATCAGACTAACTGTAGCGTCCTATCCTTCCTGCTGTGCAGTAATGAGTCTTTTTGTCAAACACCAGCAACTGATTAAAGCTAATTGAGCCGTTAAACTCGACTTTTCCCAACTAGAGAGGGATTTTAATTCTCCATGACATTGTAACATAGCTGCTGTGATTAATTACAGCGAAGCAAACGTAAAATGTGACAAATCCATCGGCGTTCCCTGCTGAGCCGATGGATCCTGATGCACCCGGTGTCGTTACTAATGTAGTCACGGATGACGGATTTACATGCCTCGCTCAGGAAATACCTGAGTGCGGGGGTGTAGCGTGTAGTGTAGCGTGTAGCGTGTAGTGTGTAGCGTGTAGTGTGTAGTGTGTAGGGAACAGCAGATCTTGTAACGAGCTTGATGAAAGCCTGGAATTGATAGTTCAGTCTCCAACGTCAAAAAAGGAAATCAAAAGAACTAACTGCTCACAACATTATTCAACAAGTCTTCATCTTGTTGTACTGGGCTTTCTGTATTTTGTGAGATTTGTCTGTGTTGTGTCTTTTGTGAATTGAGTTTTTTTAGTGTCTGTTTATTGTGTTGTATGTTTTGGGGCCCCCTCCAAAAAGCTTTTAGTAGCTTATTTGGGGTTCTCATTTAGTGCGTCCTAACTTGGTTCCTTCTGTAATTGTGTCTTAATGATATGAGGATGATGTGTGAAGAAACTGAATCTAGAGCAGTTGCTTAAGCTCAACAAGGTTTTTATGGAAGCAAGGTGCCTCTATAAAAACATGCTGCAGGGTCCCTGGTGCATTTAAAAGTATATCTATCCATAAGAGCATTTTCTGATCTGCCATCTCTAGGGTCAGGGTGTGCTAAAACTTTATTGTTTGTTGTTGCTATGGCAACGCATATTCCACGACACACGTAACGTTGCAAGGTTTTATCAGCAGAGAAGCAAAAGAACGAGCGAGGTTCTCTAGTCGTGTGAGTCACGTTTCACGCCGGTACGAACAAACCGTGCGACTTTGAGTTTGTAGTCTCTTATGACGCACTTTTACACTCTTATACTTGAACAGTTTGACAAAAAAGTGAGACCGTCTTAACTTTAACTTGAAATTTTCTTTTAAACTGACATATGTGTCAATCCAATGACTCAATTCAGACGGGATCAAAAAATAATCTTTCCCCGTTCAGTACTATTTGTATTTTTTCCAAATTAAGGTCCCATGGTGGTCCCCCGGAAGGGGCGGGACTTTGCCTCTATAAAGATTTAACTACTGAATGCATCAAAAAAAGTCACTTGATTTGGGACTTTACTGGCCCGAACTAAGGAATTTACTTGACATAACCAGTGACTTGTCTTACCCCCCCCCCCCCAAAAAAAATAACTCGAGACTTGGACCAAATGACTTGAGACTTACTTGGGACTTGAGCAAAGATAGTAGTAGCAGACAAGATGTAAACCGAGAGCTCAACATCTTGAGAAAATCCTCCAAAAGTGGAAACAGTAGAGAACATCTCTGTTTTCAGAGAGAGTACATGTTGGGATTTGGATCTTCGAGCTGAATGACATATGCCGAACCTTTTACAGCTGCAAAATGATGTCATGCCTCTTTTACTGTCGCATTTGAGAGACAACAGTCACTAGTTTTAGAAAAATACATATTAATAGTTGTCTTACATGTGCAGGGTGTTTCCTATCGTTATAAAACCAAGGCGAGGGAATTTAACTTAAATACTGTTGACAGATCAGATTGTAGCTGGCCTCAAATGGACTTTTTAGCAAGTTTTGTCTTTAAGCTTCATTTAATGTATTATCTGGTCTAGCTTTTACAACGTTTTAGACAGATATAGTTACAACAGTGATCCACAATGATGTTAAATTACATTTCATTTGCATTTTCTTATAAGGAAGGACCCCTAAAGCCCCGGCAAAATACATGCACCTAGGTCTTCCAGGACTAGGGAAAACACTTTAAATTTGTTTGAGCTTTTCTGGCAACATGGCCCCACAAATGCAAATTGGGATTTTTTGGACACGTTGCTGTTGGTCTGAACATAAGTCAATATCGATCCACTTCCAGATTGTTACCCCTGATTTCCACCAAATGCAGAACGGCAGCGGAGTCAATAGGTTTCCATTAAAGTTAACGTGTGTATTTTAAATGACTAGCCGGACCTTCCTTTGCGGCGCTGCGGGGGAAGGTCTGGCACTGTGAGACTATTCTGAACATGACACTAAATAGGCATATTTATGATATTTACATCTCTTATCCTGTAAACACTGAGATTATGACTCTCTTGGAAGAGCAACCCAAGGCAGGCAGGCAGACGGTAAGACAGAGTGACAGTTACAAAGACAGACTGGGTAATAACAAGAGAAGTGAAGGGAAGCAAGAGAGAAAAACCAGCGGTGGTTTGACAGAGTGAAGAATGGACGTTTGAGTGTGTTGCCAGTTCAGAAAGCAGGGCTGGATAATTGGTGTCAGCGTCCAGCTGAAGAGCACTGCTCGGCCCTGCAGGCCGGCAGACTGTCTCTCCGAGAACAAAAAGGTGGACGTAGGCAGTGGTAAAGACCCGAAGACGGACTTGGAAACGACAGTCAGAGCAAGAACTTATCTTTTCCTCGGGAAAGTCGGATGGTTTAAAATCACTTTCTATAGTTAACCGACAATAAAGAAAGAGTTAAGGTCAAACTGTCTCCTCCTGGACCCTAGGAACGCAGGAGACAAAAAGTACATCTAGTCCCCCAAATCATGTGACCATATGGGTCATTTGTTCCTAATCCTCCGATACAATCCACTGGAGCATGTCTTTAAATAGCGCCCCTAGTGGTGGCGGAAATACCTCTTTATATCTAAACCATAGAACGTAACAGTCGGGATTTTAAACATGTCTTTAACGTTGTGAAAATGTTGCAGGTAACCTGAGGACAACTAACGCATTATAGGGGTTAATACTATTTTATGCAGATGACTTGATCCCATCTTCTCAGATGTAAATGGGGTTTTATAACTCACAACAACTCGCCTGTTTCCTTACAATCTGAATAAATGTCTCTAATGGATCCAAGTTGTTGGTCCACAGTGTCTCAACATTGGACACTGCACTTCAACAGGTTTGGGTCTTCAAAATCAAAGACGCGCGCGCGCGCGCACACACACACACACACACACACACACACAATCTGCAACGAGTATGTTGGCTGAAGACATGTGTGAAGACGTGTGTCGAGCTGCACACAGGGATTGCCTTAAAAAACAAACTTCAAAGAAAAAAAACTTTAAGGAGTTTAAATCAATCCACTGGAATCCATTCAGAGAGGAGTTCTGGGACTGTCTTACTGGAACGCCATCAAATATCTCATGAAGGGAAGAATAGGGAAGGTTTGAAGTTCTCTTTTAAGTTTTTAGAATAAAAAAAAAAGAGGAAAAAAAAGCACTTCATCTGGAAAACTGCTCTACCAATGTGCTTAACATGCATAGAGTATGTCGGGGGGGGGGGGGGAGGGAGACTGCTCGGTTGTTAACTACAAAATAAGAACTTAATTTTTTATATTACATTTATAAATTGAAGGAGAGGCAGATAGATCCCTTAACTGAAAGATATTATTTTTTATCTGATTAATGCAACATTTGAAATGCACCAGTCCACTGGCCGTACTGGTTTGACATATTAACCCCCCCCCCCACCCAAATGTTACCCAAATCCCTCACGTTAACTCTTACTGATCAAGTTTGGGGGAAAATGTCTTATTATTATTATTAGTAGTAGTAGTAGTAGTAGTAGTAGGAGTAGTAGTAGTATCTGTTATGCATGTATATTCGGTATTTCAGGATTTCATCCATTAAATGAAATCTCTATGTCTTTCCTCTGTTTCTACTCTCTGTAAAAGACCTTTGGATCTGTACAGTCATACAGCGCTGTGCTGGCTGAATGAATCCCCTTCCCTAAAGGCCCCGGCAGAGCCACATGTGGGGCTTACATATTGGTGAAATGAAGCATCTTCTAATCCATCTGTTTCTCGTGTACCTCCCTCCCTCTCGTCCTCCGAGCAGCCAAACAGGGAATGAATCGGTTCCCTTTCTCCACTGCTGCATGTATAATCAAAAGATTCAAGGACTAACCTGTAGGGGGGGTAGGATCCAGGAGATGTCACGATCCGATTCCCATTTTAGGCTCACTATTTGATTCAATATCAATTTTTGATTCAAAACACGATTCACAGTATGTAAATGCATGTACGTATAGTATGTGAATAAATGTATGTATGTGAGTAAATGTATGTATTCATATCCATATTATTTATGTAGATTTGTTTGTTATTTGTTACTGTACCTACAAGTACTTTTGATCAACATACATAACACATATATACACACACACACACACACACACACACACACACTGTAATTTTACAATGTATATAGATAGATAGTAGATAGGTAGATATCTATCTCCACACACACACACACACACACACACACACACACACTGTATATTTACACTGTATATAGATAGATAGTATATACTATCTCCACACACACACACACACACACACACACACACACACACACACACACACACACACCACACACCCTGTATTTTACACTGTATATAGATAGATAGATAGGTATATATCTATCTCCACACACACACCACACACACACACACACACACACACACACACACACACACACACACACACTAAATGCGATTTAAACACTGTGAAAGTGTCATATCGTCACGTCATGACGTTCTCTCTGTATTTAAATTACAATAGAAAGAAACGTTTGAACTGAGGCTAGATAAAATCTGTAACTGTTTAACGTCCAGGTGGAAATGAATCATAGAAATTAAACAGGAAGTTTAATCAGAGTGAAATACAAGTGTTGGACTCTCCAACTCGTAATCAGAGCTATAACCGGCTCAACAGCCGCAACGTGTGTCCGCCCCGTAGGTGTTGTATCGCTGCTTTATTAATCACCACGGCTGTTGAAAGTCAGTATTTAACCTGCGACAGCTGTTTACAGAGGAAGTCCTGTCGGCTCCTTATCTGCGGTCCGGGTGGATGAATGACTGCAGTTTTACTTCCAGATAACACAATGTGGTGGATAAATTGTGATCAGAGAAAGGATGCTCCGTCATTACTGCCGCCCCGTGTCCAGATAATGTCCACTCTAATCTGATAAACTGGAGCACGCGCGTCCATTATTCAGACAGATACTGGGCCGTTGGTGGTCAGCAGGCTAGATAAGTGGTGGATCCATTAGAGGCCGTCTGGGCGGCTACTGTACGTGTGTGGGGGGGGCATTGGCCTACAGCAGGTCTTCATGATGTAAGCATACTCCACTGTTCTTCTGGGGGTTAACCCTTCTGTTCTCCTCCCGGGTCAAAAAGACTTTGACCCGGGACATTTGACATTTTCAATGCATCATTTTTTTTTTTTAAGTTTTCACTACCACCACCTTACTACCACTAGTTTTACACTACTTTTTGGAATCAATAGTCAATAACCCTTATTTGTATAGAATTATACCTAATATTTGAGCCAATAAACCAGAAATGATGACTTATGTTGACTACTAGTTAAGATCAGAGGAACGTATATGTTGAGTGGATGCTGATTTGAAACCATTTCAATTTAC
>NW_022605573.1:675285-675605 GCF_008692095.1 Etheostoma spectabile
AAAATTCAATGAAAGTGATTAATTGTATTTGCAAAAAGCGTTGCATGGAATCCATCCTTTTTTTGTGATAATTTGGTTAAAAAGAAACCCATATATCAGACATAAACATTTTTAAAAAGGGGTCTAATTTGACCCGAGGACAACAGGAGGGTTACAGTAAGTAACATGGCGGCTGCCTGTGATAGCAGACAGAGCACAGTGCTTTACTAGCGGTTTAGCCCTCTATTGGGGGCATCCCAAGGTGATGAAGCCCTTTTACAAACAGCCTGTGTGTGCCCTAAGCTGGCAGACAGACAGACAGACAGACAGGCAGACAGACA
>NW_022605573.1:675615-681777 GCF_008692095.1 Etheostoma spectabile
CAGACAGGCAGACAGACAGACAGACAGACAGACACTCGTATGACCCCATAATGCATCAGTTGCTTCAGTAATTGATACTTCCACACTTCCCCCTTCTAAATATACAGATATTCATTTACCCAACGTTAAAGCCATTAAATCCATCCTCTCCATAAACCTTTTTTCTTTTTTTAGATGACCCAGACTTCCAGCCTCTTACGTGCACACAAAAGCTCTGATCAAATCCTGCTTGTGTTTCATCACAGTTCAGACGGAGTTCAGTCTCTGACAAGTTCAGCTCTTGTGTGAGTGTTTGGATTTGACATTAAAGCAAAAAAGTTTGAAGTTAACTTACCTTTTTGTCATCTGGTTTCCAGCTCAATCCTTCCCGATATCTGAAACAAAAAACAAACAAAAATATTGTTAATTCATTTCCACAATTTTTCACATAAGTAATAACTGCAATGTGTGACAGCTGACTTCAGGAAGCAACAACATCACAGAGAGCGTTCATTTCGGATGTTAACGTGTTGAGAAAGCAGCGGAAACAGTGGAGGGGAATGGATAGGAGTGGGCTCTCGTACCGTAGACATGCAGTGTCAGATCCAACAACAGTGGGGCTCATTTATGTGTCTAACCCTGCTCAATGTTACTACCCTCTGGACACCTGTGTGGCCAAAATGTAAAAACACAAACAAAACTGCTATTAGATTATCATGAATCTATATTTTTTTCTGCTTTTGTCCTTCCAATAATTCTCTTTAAAAACTTCAAACTTGCTCAAAACCACCAAACATTCAGTTCATGTACAGGATTTAAACCCTCACCTCCAAAGCCCCACCCCCCTCCTTGTATTATATGGAAAATATTTCTTTTCTTTTTTGTAAGAAATAGTAAATAATTCAAATAATTAAACTGGAATTAAAGAGTTAAAATACTGAACATGATCTCCTGTTTGGTAGATTTGAGCGTGTTTGACGTTCTCTAAGTGATTCATGATACAAAATAATAAAATATTTAATAGCAGTTATTATTGTATGTGTAAATATTTGGCACGGAGGCGTCCAGAGGGTGCAAAATGCATCAATAGAGTACACTAGACATTAGAGTAAAAGACATAGGATTTCAAAAATGTTACTAAAACTGTTACTATGTTACTAAAACACAGCCAAAATGATCACCAATAAACTTAAAAAAGTTGCAAAAAATGTACAAAAATGCTCAAAGGGGGGCAAAGGAGCTCTGTGGCACAGCAGGAGAAGATCTATCAGGCTTAAGAATGAAAGAATTAAAAGTACTGGTAAATCCCACAAATTTGATTTTAAAAATGCAGCTTAAAACATATTAGACTGCGCGCCTTTATGCAATCTCTCAAAGCCCTTTCTATTCCAGCAGTTCCAGAGAGGAGGAGCAGGAGGAGATGACATGCTGAGGAAAACCATGAGTCACACGCAATGTTGCGGGAATAAAGTTAAACCCACTGAGTCATCAAGACACCAACTCTCGTTTCATCATTCAGCATTTGTTGCCAAAATGCATCTCTGTGCGATGAAGAAGCCGTTGAAACGGGAGCGACTTCAGAGAGCAAATGGATTCATTTTAAAGACGCAGAGGCAGCTGACAAATGGATGTCATCACGGAGGAAAAAGGGAATGAGAGGCAGGATGAATTACAGGGACGAGTCGTGTTCCAGCTACGCATCTCTGTTATCTGATAGATGACTTCTAAACAAGATGAACAGGTGGAGGGAGGGAGGGGGGGTGAGATATGGAGCGTGATTCTGGGAGACGGACGGTAAAGATGCTGGGAGAGCAATTCCAAAAAGGAGCAAAATATAGTTGGATCAATCAGAGAGAGAATATCTTCTTTCTCCATTTTGTTCCGTCTTGAGCCGTACACTCCTACTTCCCCCTCATTAATCTTTTCTTCATTTACCCCCCCCCCCCCTCACCTTCTCTTTACCTTGCCTCCTTTACATCTTTTCCTTCCATGAGTCATGGCGGTGGGAATCTCATCAGACAGCGTGGATACCAAAAGCCTCGAGGCTCTCGATGAAATTTGACTTCTTGAGTTTCAAAAGCTGGACGGCTACTTTGATCTCCAGATAGCATCGCTAACATTACACTGGCCACTCAACGTGTGTGTGTGTGTGTGTGTGTGTGTGTGTGTTGTGTGCATGCATGTGTGTTATGTGAGTGTGTGTGTGTGTGTGAGTGAGTGTTGCGTGCATGCATGTGTGTTAGTGTTTTGTGCATGTATGTGTGTGTGTTGTGTGCACCTTTGTGATGTGTGAATGTGTGTTAGTGTTGTGTGTATCCATGTGTGTTGTGTGTGTAGTGTGCATTTATGTGTGTTGTGTGAGTGTGTTCGTGCTGTTTTGTGTGCATGCTGTGTGCATATATGCGTGTTGTGTGCGTGTATGTGTTGTAAATTCCGCGTAGGGAGTTTGGTCGGGGGGGGGGTCGACTGGGTCAAACACGGGCCTTTCACCCAGGAGAGCGGGGTTCGTGTCCCACGTATTTCCTAAAGTCGTTTCTTCTTAAACCGTCCCGTTATTGCCGCATGTCACAGAACCGTAAACCCACACACAACCTTTTCCTTAACACAACAGCGTCAAAAAGGACCGACCAGGCGTGTGTTATTGGCGCTAAAGGAGACTTTTAGCGTCATATAACACGCCAAAGGCACCTGACCAAGCGTCCATATTTTACGATACGGGAGTGGGAATGTGTTGCTTATGTGTGTGTGTGTGTGTGTGTGTGTGTGTGTGTGTGTGTGTGTGTGTGTGTGTGTGTGTCTAAGCAATTGTTTCAGAAAAAGAGAAAATCCTCCATAAGTGGAAAGAGTGGAGAACCACTATGTTTTCAGAGGGAGCATATGTTGGGATTTGGATCTAAAAAGACATGCAAACATTAGGTAAAGGTAAGTATTTGTAGAGGAGGTGTAGCCTAATAAAAGTAGGATTCATTTGTAGCCAAGGGATGGAGCGTGGGATGAAATCCCTTCAGGTTTCTGGGAGACAGTGAAGTAAAAGGTACAGAATTTCTTTCCATCTCACTTCTCCTTCCATAAATCATGGTGTTGGGAATCTCATCAGACAGTGTGGATTATCAAAAGCCTCCCCGGGCTCTCTGCCTCTCAATGAAATTTGACTTGAGTTTTAAAAGCTAGCCGACTACTTTGATCTCCAGATAGCGTCGCTCACATTATAGCAGTGTTTTGTATTTTGTTGTGTGTATGCATTTGTTTGTGTTGTGTCTGTATGTTTAATGTGTGTGTATGTATGTGTTCATGTGTGGGTGGGTGTTATGTATGTCTGTTGTGTGTGTGTGTGTGTTGTTTGCATGTATGTGTGTTGGGTGCGTGTATGTATGTTTGATGTGTGTTGTGTATGTATGTGCGTGTGTTGTGGGTGTATGCCTGTTGTGTGTGTGTGTGTGTGTGTATGTTGGTTGTTTGCATGGCTATTTTAATTCCAAAGGCCAAGGGAACTTTATCAGGATGCATAGTATCCTGATCCATGAAATAACTGCCTTTACTTTAACATTTACATATTTACATTATTCATTCACAAAGAAAATTGGTGTCCTTAAAAGGTTGGATTTTCCCCCCAAAAAATGTAATTAAGGCATCAGATCAATTTGAATTCCTCTTTTTAATCAACTTTAGCCTGGCCACTGGATCTGTGTTGTATGTGTGTATGTATGTGTGCTTGTATATATGCGTGTGTAGGGTGCATGTGTGTGAATGTATGTGTGTTGTGTGCATGTATGTGTGTTGTATGCTTGTATGTTTGCGTGTGTTTGGTGTGTGTGTGTGTGTGTGTGTGTGTGTGTGTGTGTGTGTGTGTGTGTGTGTGTGTGTGTGTGTGTGTGTGCCTAAGCAATGTTTCAGGAAAAGAGTAAATCATGGCCAAAAAAATAAAAATAAACAACAACATGCAAATGCTAAAGTTATTGTCCGTTCGTTGTAGATGAGGTGTAGTCTAATAAAAGTAGGATTCATTGGTAGCCGAGGGCTGGGGCCTGGGATGCAATCCTTCAGATAGACAGGGAAATAAAAAGGTACAGATGGTCTTTCCGTCTCACTCTCAGCAGTAAAGCACCATTCTTCAGTGTCTGGTGGCTGCAGTCGTCTCTGCTTGCTGCAGAAAGTCAACAACAGGATGTTGCATTGCCATAACCTTTGATAAGCGGTCCTGTGTTTCACTTTGAGCTCAATTAATTATGAAGGTAAACATAAGCAGCGGTTAATATGCTAACGACCATCCTCAGTGGGTTTTCAAGCAATAACAAAATACACCGTTACAGCAGCCCAGACCAGCTTTGGGATTCAATTTAGTTCAATTATAAGCCTGCCGAGAAAGGTTACATATCATAGCGCATGCACAACAGCTATGTCTGGAACTAACAATGCTCGGGACTACATCTACATTACTCTATCCATCTAAACAAATGTACACATAATGGACAAAAGCAACCCAGAGACAATTACACACAAACATAATGACTCCACAACAAAAAGTCTACTTAAAGTTTCAGATTTCAAAAAAGAAAAAAAAGAATCTAAATACATTTCAGGGAAATTTAGTTGCAAGAGCGAGCCAATTGTAGCGTATAAAGTAACAAAGTAATATAGCTACGGTAAGAAATAAAACGTTAAGTTAAGTGGGATTAGGTTAAAAAGACTTTCTAAAACAAATGGATTGTACAAATCTATTCTAGTGCAGGGTGAACAGGAATAAAGTACAGTGGCAACATGAATATATTATGAATATAAATAAGTACAGTGTGAATATAAGGAGCCGCAGTGAATAGATAAGAGATTGTGCACTTGTAAATGATAAATTATTGCACCAGTGCATAAGTAATTATTGTACATATTTGTCGAGGTAATATTGAGATGTGATGTGGAAATATGTTGTTAAATATATACAGTATGATATATATATATATATATATATATATATATATATATATATATATATATATGGGGGCATTGCTTTGAAAATCGGCCTTGCTGAGTAGAAAATGTAGAAGAGCAGGCCTTGAGTGGTGAGAGGGTGGTGCATCACCGGGGTCATCAGGTGGGCACCCTCCTCCTTTGAAGTTTTGTTGGAAACCCCACAACATCTCCAGGGGGCGTTAACACTGACACCTGGCGTCTCATGTACACCCCCCTCAGTTGCACACCCTCCTATCTTTTTTTTTCCACTTCTACAGGGAAAGTCCTGGTCTTCCAACTGCTCCGAGCAGCTTCAGTGGCCAGTTCAGGAGTACTGGGTCTTTTTTCTCTCATTAGCTTCTCTAAGACTTTTCTCCCATGGCACTACCAATTCCACAACAACTTATACACTTGTAATTTGGATTAAAACAAATGATGAATATAATAGGCTACACAGTTGAACAAACGACACTAGTCATTCTTAGGATGTCAAGTGTGTGTGGGGGGGGGGGTGGGGGTAGGGTGTCTATATTGACCAACAATTGTTTATGGGGTGCCTCGGTGTCCGCCAGAAGTACTGCCGGATGTCTCATTTTTTACCAGATGTAAGTTACCTTCCCATTTCTTTGTGTTGTAATTCTAAACTCCGGTCAATTTCTGAGGACTTTGGTTAACTGCTCCTCAGATCTCTGCAGGGTAAATCCAGACCGCTCACTAGACTGTCTGATCTGTCCAATCTGAGTTTTCTGTTGCTAAAACGTACACGTCCACCAAAACAAGATCCTTCCCGAGGCTATTTTGCCCTCCACAGCCGATCCCAGCCAAGCTTGTGCACCATGAAGCCGTAGTGGTTGTCTAATGTAATCCTCTGCAGACCCTCCCTTATTCTATTACGAGTTTGTTAATGCTGAGGGCCTTTTAAAGATGACGGCAGAAAACAAGCTCCAAAAAGTTTAAGCAGTAAAGTAATGATGGTAAGTAAAGAAGGAGAGCTAGAGGGAGGTATGGATTCAAGGGAAGGCTAATAGTCTATTGTTGTGTGGTTTTCCCTTTTAAAAAGTTGCTATATGGGCTAATGGCAGGCGGTGGGGAAAGTTTTTATGCTGATGATAGTGTTTAGTTTCAAGTATAAGTAAAGAAGTAAACAAGAGAAGTGCTGAGGCATGAATGTATTAGTGTATGTATTTGGGCCAACAGACAGGCAGGCTGGACAAAGTAACACACAGTGTGTGTATATAT
>NW_022605573.1:681787-698276 GCF_008692095.1 Etheostoma spectabile
ATATATGCCTAACAAATATGTATAGCAATATCTAGACAGCCACCACAAACACAAAGGCCTAATTTAGTCATATCAAGCTTGTATCAAACAAATGATATAAAGTTAAAATGATGTATATTTGATCAGCTTATATATAGACACCTACAGACTATGAGACCAACTACCAGTCAGGAAAACAATACAACAATGTTGTTTTTGGAATTACAGCAGACTACCTGCTACGACAGGACAAAACTTCACTGATGCTAGAAAAAAGAAAGACAGACAAGGTACTCAGATTTTGACACAGCAACTGGTAGGTAGATAAGTAAAGAGTTTCACTTCGTTTTCTCAACCTTTGGCCTAAACATTAAATCTGAAGCAACATTTTGGAAGCTATCGGATTAATTATGTTGGGAAAAACAGAAGGGACCGTTTTGTAATGACAAATCTGCAATGGTGCATAGTGTTGTGATTTAATATAACAGCCAGATTGTTTTAATTAAATGTTTGATTTTGGTTAAGTTAATGGAGGTAGATTGGACAAACCCATGCAGCCCATGCATGCTACCAAGCGCTGGTTTGGTGGCCATTTGCAGGCCAAAAGATATCAAAACCAAACACAACCAAACTTTTGTGGGAATGTTTTCTTTAAGACTTCCAACTTGTTGCTGAAATAGTGATTTAAATAATGCAGTCTGTGCTGATGGTACCTTTTTTGCATCCATGAGCTGGGCCCACCTGACCAAGGATTCACTACAAGTTAAGATGGCCGTTTATACTCTACAAACAGGAAGTGGAAGAGGCCAAGTGCCAGTGCTGCTAGAGGGGGAGGGGACATTTTCACGGGATTAGATTCAATTCTTTTGGAGTTTGCTTTCATTTCATTGATAGTGCACCAAGCATAATGTATATGCACACTTTGTGTGCATAAACATTTGATTGTGTATGTTTTATTTGCCTTGTAGAATTATTATGATCTTTCTTCCCCCGCCCCCAAATAGATTAAACTATGTGCTCAAAACATCTCCCTGTGGGTAATGTGGTACATTAATGGTGGTAAGCCCAGGCCTCACTTGCTCGTTTAGGTTTTCTTTTTCTTACTTTTAATTGCCTGCTATGTCTCTTACACATGTCTTCAAGGTTATGCCTTTTTAACTCATAATAAATTATTTCTTTCCCTCACTTTCTGTGCAAAGTGACACCACGGCTAGGTAAACACAGCAAAGACAGTATGCAAACAGGTAGGTTTAACTCAGAAACAAAAGGCTAAAGGTTACGGAGCGCACACGACTTTCAGCAGCAAACACAGATGATTCCTAAAGGCCTCATACCAGACAACAGGTAACTTGAAAGGAAAGACCTTGTGAGAAAATCACGCACAAGAAGAAATTCTATATTTTACATCTGCCTGCAGGTGATAAAATGAAATACACCTCACCATGCCACAACAGCGTTTAGGTGCACAATACACCCCAGAGATTCTCCTGCAAGTTGTTGCAGATTGAATGCACAGGTAGTCTCATCCAGAAGAGTCTCGCTTTGCACGACCTTCCTCCACAGCACTGCAAAGAAATGGCACGTCCTAAGGAAAGATCATTGTGGGACTGGCTCTAGTGGCTGTAATTCTGCACCAAGTCTTGGGAAAGAAACTTCAGATCCAGTATTAGAGGACCACTAAGGTCTATATAAAAGAGACTTCAGATACAGTATTAGGGACCACTAAGGTATATATAAAGAGACTTCAGAGTACAGTATTAGGGGACCACTAAGGTCTATTAAAAGAGACTTCAGATACAGTATTCGGGCCACAAGGTCTATATAAAGACTTCAGATCCAGTATTAGGGACCACTAAGGTCATATAAAGAGGACTTCATATACAGTATAGGGACCACTAAGGTCTATATAAAAGAGACTTCAGATACAGTATTAGGGACCACTAAGGTCTATATATAAGAGACTTCAGATACAGTTTATTAGAGGACCACTAAGGTCTATTTAAAAGAGACTTCAGATACATATTAGGGACCAATAAGGTCATATAAAAGAGACTTCAGATACAGCATTAGGGACCACTAGGTCTAATATAAAGAGACTTCAGATACAGTATTAGGGGACCACTAAGGTCTCTATAAAGAGACTTCATATACATATTGGGACCACTAGGTCTATATAAAGAGACTTCGATACAGTTAGGGACCACTAAGGTCTATATAAAGAGACTTCATACAGTATTAGAGGACCACTAAGGTCTATTTAAAGAGACTTCAGATACAGTATTAGGGGACCAATAAGGTCTATAAAAGAGACTTCAGATACAGATTAGGGGACCACTAAGGTCTATATAAAAGAGACTTCAGATACCGTATAGGGGACCACTAAGGTCTATATAAAAGGACTTCAGATACAGTATGGGACCACTAAGGTCTTATAAAGAGACTTCAGATACAGTATTAGGGACCACTAAGGTCTATATAAAAGAGACTTCAGATACAGTATTAGGGACCACTAAGGTCTATAAAAGAGATTTCAGATACAGTATTAGGGGACCACTAAGGTCTATATAAAAGAGACTTCAGGTACAGTATTAGGGGACCACTAAGGTCTATATAAAAGAGACTTCAGATGCGTCCAAGGACAACCAAGGAGAACCAAGGACAACCAAGGAGAACCAAGGAGAACCAAGGAGAACCAAGGGTAACACAGACCGGGGATCCAACCCAGTACTCAGCAGTGCCCAACGGCCACCAGCGCAGTAGGAGTGCAGGCCCGTAGCCAGCCTAGTGGAAGGGGGAATTTTCTTTTTTCCAAACAGTGGACATTTTTGCAGTATTTCCCCTCATTTTGTTAAATTAGGTATGAGGTTCAAATACTTTATTTTGGTGACGTTTTATGCACTAATTTGTGCTGGATTAGCTTGTCCACTGGAATCTTAACAAGCACGCTTTTTGATGCACGCTTTAAATATTTACTACAATTGCTTACCAAGATCATGTTCCACCTTTTTTAGTCCAAACGCCTCACACATTTTGTCATGAGTGCATAAAGTTAGTTGTGTAAACTCTTGATACATTAGACTTTAGATTGTTACATGTCCATTAACACAATCACAAAAGTGGTGCTTTTAACAAGATTAGGGTGGTGTGTTGGTTTAGGTCATTTTTATTTGAGCTTTATTTGAACTAGCATTGTAGTTAGCAATAATTAGCCTGTGCCTGTGTTATCTCCTAACATATACCAACCTCTCTGTCTCTATTGAATAGGAATGATTGAGATTTCTCTTGCATAGCTACCAGAAGACTTACAGCTTTCAGACATGTTGCTCACGTCACATCTACGTCGTCACGCTCAGTTGGAGGCTGCTCAGTAACGCTCAGCACTGACCGAGAAAGTGGTTCTAATATCCTTCACTGGTCTTCGTGGAAGTCCACGGCCTCGTTTTGTCCATTTCTTATACTGTCTAATAGAAATATGCGTGCCGGGCACACGATCAGGCACGGATCTACGCTTTGCAGGCTATATGCGACACTTACGCACCTGGTGTGTTTTCACTGTTAGCATTCGCTGCAGTGAATGAAGTTAGCACGGACACTGTCGACTGCACATGTGGAAGAGGACACATCCAGGGTGTCTAGGACCACGTTAAAACGTGTTTCACCACACATATGGATTTTAAAGACATGTTCATTAAAGCCATGATGGATATCAGCTGTAAAACTGTCTGTACAAATTCAGTGACAGTTATGAGTTGAGAACAAACTGCAGAGTTATAACAGCAGAGTTATAGCGAGAACTACATTCAATGTGGATGCATGATATCACGTTGTTCATTCATCCACCTGTCCTCGGGGCCTCAGTGACACCTTTTGTGTAAAATAGATTTTACAGTTTCTTCCTCCATACACATCTCTCTCGCCTCTCCCTTTCTCTCTGTTGTTTCTCCCACATACTTTTCCCCTTCTGTTCTCTTTTCTTCTTCTCCTCTCTCTCTTTCTCTCTCTCTCTCTTTCTCTTTCTCCTCATTAGGTTGGTTGAACTCTCTCAATGCAGCATGACTGTATAAACAGAGCTTGCATAAACTAATGAGCCACTGCAAACTCATCTACTCTCTCAATACCTTTTCTTTTCCTCTGTGCTCTTTCATTTTCATGGCACACCTCTCATAATGCCTCCTGTTAAATCCTAGACTCAACGTGTCTAGCTCAAGGCCCGCGGCCCAAACCAAAAATACACAAAACTGTTTTCAAACTACAATTACATGACCCTCTAAGCAGATTTGCCAACTTTCAGAATCAGCAATTACCCCCAGAAGGAGTTTTCATATTCAGCCATTAAACAGAATTCTATGAGGCGGCTTTTAAAAATATAATTATTGCTTTTTTTGATTTGTAAAACAATGATTGTTGATGAACTCTATGATGGCTAAGGAAATTCTCTGTTGACTTTTTTGGGGCTTTATGTCAATCAAACTGTAAGTGAAAAGACTAAATAACATTACATGTCATTTAGCTTACACTTTCATCCAAAGCAACCTACAATTGATATATATATATATATATATATATATATATATATATATATCTATATCAGAGGCCCATACATCTCTGGAGCAACTAGGCATTACATTTCTTGCTCAGGGACACATTGGTTGATGTATCGCAGTGGGAATCGAACCCAGGTCTCCCGCACCAAAGGTCTGTGTCATGTTCACTGCACCCCCCCCCCCCCCCCTCCTCCATATGGGCATAGGCATTGATTTCAGTGGGGACGATGGGAATCAGATTTTGTCATGAGTCATTTTGTACTCACCACTTTTTTCTTCTTTCTTTTTTAAACCTCAAACTCAACTCAGTTAAAAAAAATAAAGTTCATAAAATATAATTCTGCGACAGATGCCAAGAAATCCACAAAAATCTCTATCCCCACCGGGGGGGAACAGACACAGGCTACACGCTCCTCTGTTCACAACACTCTAACAACTTTGCCATTGGGGGGTAATGTTACATATACCTTTAAATATATACATTTCTATTCATTTACATTAGCACTTCTGCACATTCCAAACTAAACTGACGCCTACACAGGCATGAGACATGCAATAATACTAAATAAATATAAATATAATACATTTCAAAAGAAAAGTATGCCAATACAAACATAAAACTATAAAAGGCTGGCTCTTAATGTCATTCTTAATTTTCCAGTGTGGCCCTTAGTGGAATTGTCCTAGACCGTCACCGTCTTTGGTCACTTCCCTGACTCCTCTCTAACCCCACCTCTTCCAGTCCTAGAAACTTGTAGATAGCCTCGGCAGCTGCCTCAAAGCTCAAAAATGTAACTGCATTTTGGGGCTACTGAGATACCACGTTAAGACAGCAAGAACCGCGATGGGTCAGTTTGGGCTGGTTTGCTGGTGGAGGGTTAGGGGTTAGCGAAGCGGCTCTCAGTGTCACATACTGATACAACGTCTGGCACTCGGGACTGCTGCGATTGGTTTAAGTTGTGGGAAACTCCAGGTATTGGTCAAATTAGCGTAAAAGGTTGTGGTCAAAATTGTGAATCGCACCAAAGTCACGGTGGTTGGTCACATTCACGTGAATTGGCGCGAAATCCTGGAGGGACTGATTAAAGGGTAGCTAAAAACCAACTTTCATGGTCGGATGGTTTGAAGGACTCCTCCTTGTGTATGTAAGCTGTGAGTAATGTTTACACACAGTCAGTGGCGGAATGTAACTGAGTACAAATTTGAAGTACTTGTACTTTACTTGAGTATCTTTTTGGCTACATTTCAGAGAACAAAATATTGTACTTTTTACTCCACTATATCCATCTGACAGCTTTAGTTACTTTACACATTAAGATTTCTGCACACAAAGCACACAGTTTGTAAAATCTGATGTTTTCTTCTAAATTAAACTAGTCCACAATATAACAGCCTACAAGTCCAGCTGACAGGATTAGACCATTAAACACACAACAGTCTGGATCCTTTTCTGCATGAAGTACATTTACTTTTTCAAAGATTATTTGTTGGGGCTTTTCCACCTTTAATTTTTTGACAGGACAGTTAGGTGAGAAAGGGGGGGGGAAGACATGCAGGAGAAGGTCACAGGTCGGATTCGAACCCTGCATCGAGCCATAAACCTCTCAGTACATGGGCGCCCGCTCTACCACTGAACCAACCTGGCCGCACATTTACTTTTTTATATTATTTATATAATTAATTTTTATTTAAACAGGGCCAAATGCACAAGCTAACATTAACTTCATATAAGAACAAGGAGAGATGCATTGTACCAGGTTGTAGTACGATTGTTCTTTTCCGCCCGTAGTCCCTTGGCAGATCGGTAAAACAGTAAATATTCAACGCAAGGGAAACACAAAACATCCGAATACACTGCATTTAGGTTTTCCTGATGATACTTAAGCAACATTTTCACTGCAGGACAGAGGAGTTTTTACAGTGTGGTATTAGTACTTGAACTTGAATATTTCTTTCACCACTGCATACAGTTTGGGTATTGCAGTTTGTCCGATATGAGGTATTCTCGACCCTTTGGACTTTAATTTTAGGGATGAAACCATATATACACAGTTGCATCTTCCACTTTCTTTCCTAGAATATTCTTTGGAAAGCTCACAAATGTACATTAATTTCATCTAATTCTATAATTTGATACACTGTATTTATCCCCAATGGAGAAATTACAATTTACATTCTGGTATTACACAATACACACAGGCCTGAAATACACATACATACAGTATGCTTAGGTCCTTTACATCCACTACTGGAGAGATGTCAGAGTGAGTGGGCTGCAGCTGCTGAACAGGCACCCTGAGCGATTTGGGGGGGGGGAGGGGGTTTCGTGCCTTGCTCACGAGCAACTTGGCATTGCCCAGGAGGTGAACTGGCATCTCTCCAGCTACTAGACATTCCTCCTCTGAATACAGGCATCACACAACACTCCCTCGCCCTCGCCCATGTCTGCCTGTTCTTTTATCTCTCACATCACGCATCTTTCTTCCCTTCATCTCCTCCGTCTCTGTATGTCCCACCCCCCCCCACTCTGTCTCTCTGACAAGAGAAGTCCATTCCTTTGTCTCTCCGTCAGCTAACTCTGTGCTCTCACGACTCTACTGTAGAGTGTGTGTTTGTGTGTGTGTGTGTGTGTGAGAGTGAGAGAGGGTTATAAATTTGTTTATGTTTTGTGCTAAAAAAATACCCATACATATGTACATCTAATGGTAAACTCTCCTATGTCTTTTCGTTTTAATTAGAATGTATTTACTTTTTTAGTTTACTTTTGTTTCATATTGCTTTATACAATTTATTTTCATATTTGCATTACAAGTAGCTTGATATCACTAATTTATATTAATAATGCTTTATTGTGTTCTGTCCAAATATTTGGACAACTGTATGTTGATGCATTTGCAACACTGTTATTAAAACTTCCATGCCAATAAAGCACCTTGAATTGAATTGTGAGAGAGAGAGAGAGAGAGAGAGAGAGAGAGAGAGAGAGAGAGACACACACAGAGAGAGAGAGAGAGAGTAAGTGATGTGTGTCTTTGCTGGTTGGTGTGACTGCCCTCTGTGTGTATCTGTCTGTGTGCTCATGTGTGTGTGAGTCAGGGTAAGTGGTGCATGCCTTAGGTATGTTTTGAGAGCAGCCATGCATGCATGGATATGTGTGAGTTTTTGTCTTTGTGTATATGTGTTTATGTGTATTGTTATATACAGTATATATGTGTGTGTGTGTGTGTGTGTTCCAGATTGATTATGTGTTGATCTCTTCTATGTCTTCCTCATCTATGATTCAAAGGACTCCAAATAGGAAAATGTCTCTCTGACCTGCCCCCTTTCTCCATCTCTCAAAGCCTTCTCTTTCTTACTCACACAACTCTCATCACACACACACACACACACACACACACACACACACACACACTGTGTGTTAGTGTTAGTCTGTATGCTCTTAAGCTTACATATTGGTTGTACACACTTTTTACGTAGTGTGTGTGTGTGTGTGTGTGTGTGTGTGTGTGTGTGTGTGTGTGTGTGTGTGTGTGTGTGTGTGCAGCTGCCGAGAGACGGCCAGAGGCTGTGGCCGGATCAGATTGAGTTGGCGGTGCAGAGCAAGAGCACGATCGAGGAGGAGTCCCTTAATCTGATTGTGGCTTCAAACTCTGCACCCTCGACTGGCAGAGAGACCACAAAACACACACACACACCCACACACACACACACACACACACACACCAAACACACCACACACACCACACACACACACACACACCAACTAACCCGACCCACAAACCACACAAATCCATGCAACATAATGAGCTGGTCTCATCGGTCGCTTTTAAGAGGATGTTGATTGACTTGGAGGCAGCCACATCTGGCTGTGGATTGCCTGATGTGTTTAGGATTGTGGTGGACTATCAGGGACTATCAAGGACACTCTTGAAAAAGAGATTTTTCATCTCAATGAGTCACTTCCTGGTAAAATAAAAGTAGTTAAACTTATTAAAATATGTGGGGTATTAAGTAAGTTTTGACTGTATCACACTACATCTCACAGGGAAATACGCTATATGCCTAATATACTATATGTTGCTACATTGTATTTCTCTGACAGCTGTTACGTTGCAGATTGAGATTTGACATAAAAACATGTGACTATCATAAAATGCAATCTGACTTGAACTAGAACTAGAACATTTGCAACAACTAAAAAAAAAATCAGCAAATCCACAAATATTTTATTTATTTATTCATTTTATTTTTACTTTTGACAGACTAAAAATCTAGCGAGCAAGTCGCCAAGTTGGCAACACTGTCCACAACATTACTGCTGATGTCACGGTTTTTTAATTTTTCTGTTTGCTTAATTATGCCTGTGACAAACTCTGCTGTTATTCCATCCATCGGCCTGCCCTCCCTTCACTTGAGTCATATCACCTGCTTATCCTCCCCAGTCAGATGTTCCCTATTCGCTCATAAGTTTTCTATCTAAACCTACTTTTTTATTTTTTGGGCATTTTAGGCCTTTATTTGACAGACCAGAAGAAGAAATGAAAGGGGAGAGAGAAGGGGTGGGGGGGACATGCAGCAAAGGGCCGCAGGTCGGAGCCTAACCCGGGCCAGCTGCGTGGAGGAGTTAACCCCTACACGTGGATGCCCGCCCCACCAACTGAGCCATGCGGGCGCCCCTGAACCTAGTTTTTGGGCCGTGTTTACACTTTGCAGACTTTTCCTCAGTCTTACCCTTTTTGTACTTTGACTGCCTGGAATTTGCATCGAGAAAAGATCCATTTTGCCTCTACCTTTTGGCCTCGTGACTTGTGCTTTTGGGTTCCTTTGTCTCCTATCCCTGACAGCTGGACCTTTCTGATTTTCCCAAACCATGAAGCAAAATCACAACAACATGCGTGAATTAATTGCACATGAAAATAAAAACTAACGAGTGGCATTAACCCTTGTTTCTACAAGATTTTCACAATGTACAATGGAAGACCCATCACCACAGTTCTGTCTTTGACCAAAGCCGAGCCAGGTGTCCGTCTGGGCTGAGTGCAGGACGTCCTGCTACAGGTTTCAAGTCCTGTCAGAGATCTTGGAGTGAGGGAGTTAAAAGGGCCGACATAGGCTACTGCTGTCTACCGGAGAACCACAAGGTGCAGGTGAGAAGGGAGTCAGAGTGTCCACATGGGGCTATATGACGAATAGTTTAATTTTAGGAGAGGAGAGAAGACAGCTGAGGCTGGATGGTCATGGGGAGGGGAAAGAAATTCAAAAAGGCACATGTTTTTCTTGGAAACTAATGGTGTGTGTCACATTTAAATTTAAAAGCATGTTACCCAAACAGGCCCACACTTGTGAAAGCCTCAGGGAGGGAGCAGAAACATTAAGAGTGCATTGCTGCCCATATTTTAGCTTAATATGCCATATGGTGGGCTGTTTCCCCTCTGCCATTACACCCTGATAAATACGGCCATCGCAAAGTTACATTGGTTATACAACGCTGGTGAAATGTTTCCCGTTGATTCATCCTTTTCATATTATTGTCATTTCTCGCTTCTTGCAGCAGCCACGTGCCGTTTCCCAGCCCCACTGTTGACTAATTGTCTCTACGTCAACCATGCACTTGGTCTGTTTTATCTGTTTATACTGCATGAAGTGTGAATTAGGATTGGGCATCAAACACACACACACACACACACACACACACACACACACACACACACACACACACACACAAATTTCGGTTGTCCATGATTATCAACAGGTAGAACTACTCTATGCTTTTCATTAAGTTATTTATATAAATCTATTGTTAAGGGGACGGACCAAAGTATGGTGGTGGACTGGTAGCTGGAGAGGTGCCAGTTCAACCCCTGGGCACTGCCAATGTGCTCTTGAGCAAGGCACCGAACCCCCAAATGCTCTGGGCGCCTTTTCATGGGCAGCCCCCCCACTCTGACATCTCTCCATTCTCTTGCAGGTATGGTCCCCTCTCTATGCTGTCTGTTTGTGTGGTGTTTGTGCCCCCCCCCCCCCTCCCCATTTCTGTCCCCCTTGTCCCACCTGGGGACAAATCATGAATACATAATAAAACAGACAAAGGAGTGTATTAAAACTCTCTTGTTTAAAGTTAAATACGTGTGGCACAACAAGGTATTCAGCTAGGTCAGAGAAAAGAAAAAAAGAATTGGGCATCGAGAAAAGATCCAACCATTTCAAAAAAATTACTTTTCAAATGATTCTAAATTGTTGTTGTCCAAAACTCAAAAATCAAATAGCACGTAAATTGCACACTATTTCCTATAAAATATTATGTAAAATTTCGTAATCAACAGACGAAAATAACAACATTAACGAGAGCTGTACACAAATCAATAGATTAAATAATTTGACAATTTCACGACCTGCCATGAGACTGGGCTGGGATCAACCACCCAAAAGGAAAGTATGTCAATATGAAAGTATATCGATGAAAGTAAGAATTAATTTTACATGTAAAGAACATTGCAGGGAACCCTCCAAGTTATTATTGGGTAATTTGGTTGAATTATTTCATATTTCTGATACAGAAACTGTGTAAATGGGTCAAATTTGACCCGAGGACAACAGGAGGGTTAGATTACTTGTTATACAGTGTTGTTGTAGAGTTTCTCATTCAGTTCATTTACAAACGGGGGCTTTTTCTTTATCCTTGTCACATGATTGTCATTTTTCCCTCCTTGCCGCAGCTGCGTGTTGATTCCCAGCCTCGCTGTTGACTGATGGAGTCGCTCTGGACTGAAAGATGAACACGTTCAGCTCCAGGGCTGACTCAGGTGCAACGGTGTCCTAATGAACGCGTGAAAAGATCAAACGCAGCAACAACATTGACTTGTGTTGACCTGCTGCACACAGAGAGCAGCACTACAGATTTTCTCTTCATATGGCAAAAAAGGTACAAGGTACAGGAGCAAGAAGAAACAAGGGAGGGGGAAAGGGAGGGGAAAGGGAGGGGGAAGGGGAGGGGGAAAGGGAGGGGGAAAGGGAGGGTGCGTGTCGGCAGACACAAGCACGATTCAAGGTGAAGTTTTAAAAGCAAACCAGTGTAGAGAAAATAGGTGACCCCGGTTTCCCCTGTTATCATCCCCTAGGATGAACTAGAACAGAGCTCCGCCCCAACACCATCTGCCCTAGAAGCTGTAGTTAGTTTCACCAGTACAGGCCTGCAACTAACAATTATTTTCATTGTTGATTTGTCAACGCTAAACAAAGACAACATTAAGGTTTTTCTTCACTTTCCCAGTTTAATAGTGGTTATCGTATGAAGACAACATAGTAGAAGTAAATGGTTATAATTTACGTTAATGTACAATGTAACATTATGTAACATTATGAACAATGTCCTACATGAGTTAAAGTACATACTGAAAGTGGAGGCTATAATTTAAAAATCCCTATCAAATCTGATCTGAATCACTAATGCGATTGTGGTTTCTATCAGTAATATGTCTGGATGCTCATTTCACGGAGATGAGTCTGAATGTTTGGATATTTGTTTTGTCTCTGAATAGACGTTTTATGCAAAGAATTTAACAGAACAATAACATATAGAGTATTTATTATAGAAAAAAGAGAGTCGGTTGTTATATTTACTTTCCCGACGTCATGATTTACCTGCCCTGGGCAATAGGACAACCCTTGATTTAAAAGGTAAGCCCAAAGGTAAGTCATGGATGGGATAATAAAATGTAGTAGAATTAAAACTGTAAGTGTAAGAATGGGACTCGTTTGTTGTGGGCTGTTACCCAAACAGGAGAGCATGATTTAAGGAGCCTGAGGCTTTTTTGTGTGACAGAGAGGTCTTTCTATTTGTGTCCCGAGTCGGCTGTACGTACAAGAAAACCAGGCCTGCAGGCATCTCTGCAGGAGCTGAGCCGCCATCAGATAAATCCTTCCGCTTATTGGAAGATCCCTACGCTCCCCTCCAGCCTCAACCTGCATCTGCACACAACAGCTGCACTCAAACAACAAAAGAAGTGGCCTTTTTCTTCTCTCTCTCTCTCTCTCTCTCTCTCTGGCAATTATTTTCCTCTGCCCCCCTTCAAGTGGAATATCACACAACAGGGTTATCTGTGGAGCCAACCCTTTCTCACTCCCAACTCGTAAATCACTGACTCTTGGTCAGTGTCTCTGAGTCAGATACCTGACTTTCAGGGTCTGTATTGGTTTGGCATTGCCAGACCGTCCTCCACTAGTCCACACCACATTCCAGGATGGGAAACAAACCTGGTTTGGTTTATTGGCCTTTCTTTAAACGGCGCCAAGCCCCAGACACAATGGTGGACATTGTACAGAAAACTCAAGATTGGACAGATAGTCCAGCTAGCTGTCTGGATTTACCCTGCAGAGATCTGAGGACCAGGGAACCATAGTCCTCAGATTGGACAGATAGTCAGCTAGCTGTCTGGATTCACCCTGCAGAGATCTGAGGACCAGGTAACCATAGTCCTCAGATTGGACAGATAGTTCTGCTAGCTGTCTGGATTTACCCTGCAGAGATCTGAGGACCGGTGAACCATAGTCCTCAGATTGGACAAGAGTCTATTTAGCTGTCTGGATTTACCCTGCAGAGATCTGAGGACCAGGTAACCATAGTCCTCAGATTGGCAAGTAGTCTAGCTAGCTTCTGGATTTACCCTGCAGAGATCTGAGGACCAGGTAACCATAGTCCTCAGATGGGCAGATAGTCTAGCTAGCTGTTTGGATTACCCTGCAGAGATCTGAGGACCAGGAACCATAGGCCCTCATAAATCCACCGGAGGTTAGAACAACAACACAGAGACAGAGGACGGGGACGGACATCCAGCCGAAATGAGAGACATCCTGATTTGAGTAAACACAATTACTGTTTTCTGCAGGTATTTCATAGTTCTCAACATTGCCTACTTTTGAGGGGGACACATCTACCTCTTCTTAATATTGGTGGCGGGGTCATATCCACTGCATCCCCCTGAAATCTACACCTAAGACCAGAGAAAAGCGAAGGGCACAGCAGCATTCGTCTGACAGCCGATGTGAAATGTCCCAGCCTGGTTTGCATACAATGCTTTTTTCTCACTGTGCAGACAACCCTGTTTGTTCCAGTTTAACAACATTACAATCATCCTCGGAGCGCTGACAGGATTACCGTATTCACCGTTCTGCTCCGACTGCTACGTCACGCCACTTTGTGATATTATATGAGATCAAACTCTGGGATAATGCAAACAGAGGATATCAAATGTGGGTTTTGCTACCGTTGCCAAAATAATACTGGATACTAACGCAGAGCTTTGTGTCGGCGGCTGGAATATTAGTTACAGTATTATGGAATTAGTTTTGGGCCTTTTTAAGTCCAAGCAAAACTTCTCAAGCAAAAACCAGTGTAAAGTCGTGAACTCTTTTGTTTGATATTATGTCCTTTATTATTATACATTATACATTATGTCCAGTGTTCCCTGTCTTTTGTTTTTTTACATAAATATATGGTTTGCTAATTTTGAATTTATACTTTTTTTTTCACAGAAAGGAAATCTCATTGTGGGACTGGCTCCAGTGGCTGTAATTCTGCACCAAGGCTGAATTTTGTAAAAGAGTATTCAGATACAGTATTAGGGGACCACTAAGGTCTATATAAAAGACACTTCAGATACCGTATTAGGGGACCCACTAAGGTCTATATAAAAGAGACTTCAGATACCGTATTAGGGGACACCTAAGGTCTTATAAAAGAGACTTTCAGAGTACAGTATTAGGGGACCACTAAGGCTATATAAAGGACTTCAGATCAGTATTAGGGACCACTAAGGTCTATATAAAGAGACTTCAGATACGTATTAGGGACACTAAGGTCTATATAAAAGAGGATTCAGATACAGTATTAGGGGACCATAAGGTCTATTAAAGAGACTTCAGATACCGTATTAGGGACCACTAGGTCTATATAAAGAGACTTCAGATACAGTAATAGGGACCACTAAGGTCTATATAAAAGAGACTCAGATACATATTAGGGGACCACGAAGGTCTATATAAAAGAGACTTCAGATACCGGTATAACGGGACCATAAGGTATATAAAAGAGACTCAGATACAGTATAGGGGACCACTAAGGTCTATAAAAAGGGACTCAGAACAGTATTAGGGGACCACTAAGGTCTATATAAAAAGACTTCAGATCAGTATTAGGGGACCACTAAGGTCTATATAAAAGAACTTCAGATCCGATTAGGGGACACCTAAGGTCTATTAAAAGAGACTTCAGACTACAGTATTAGGGACCACTAAGGTATATAAAAGAGACTTCAGATACAGTATTAGGGACCACTAGGTCTATATAAAAAGAGATTCAGATACAGTATTAGGGACCACTAAGGTCTATAAAAAAGAGACTTCAGAGATACAGTATTAGGGACCATAAGGTTATATAAAAAGAGACTTCAGATACAGATTAGGGACACATAAGGTCTATATAAAAGAGACTCAGATACAGTTTAGGGACCACTAAGGTCTATATAAAGAGAATTACAGATACAGTATTAGGGACCACTAAGGTTTATATAAAAGCATCCACCATGGGACCTTTAAAAGTATTTTTTTTTTACGTTAGCAGACACCTCTGTGGTTTCGGAGGATGGAGAAACGAGGAAGTGATTTCCAGGCGTGGAGAACTAAAAAAGGAAAATAATGTGGAGCTTCATACATTAAATACATCGTCCCAGTTTTTTTTTTTTCTTTCAGAGCACACAGTTTAGACTGAGGAGAGACAAATAGAGAGGACAGATTAGTTTAGTCCCGGTTAGCTCACAGTCCTATTCCTCCCCAAAGCCTTCTGGGTAATATGAGCGGTCTTGCAAAAAGCAGATGCTATCCCGAGACCCCCACTTCCCCCTCTAACCTCAGCCACTGAGCCATATCAATGCCCAGTCGTCCCCTCACCACCGCTTTCTTTCTCCTGCTGTCCCTCCTCCTCCCTCCAGCCATCCTTATTTCTTTACTTCTCATCAATAACGGCCTCTTGTATTCTTCCCCCCCCCTCATTGTCTTTTATCTCCCTTTTTATCTTTCTCTTCCTGTTCTCTGGGGGGGGATGCACGATCACGGAAGGCTTGTATCATGTGGATGTGCCTCAAGTTGCAGTATTGTGATGTGTATATATGTGTATATGTAGTGCACAATGTGGGATCTCGGACACAACCAGAATTAGCTCTCTCTCTCTCTCTCTCTCTCTCTCTCTCTCTCTCTCTCTCACACACACACACTCCTGTGTTTTACTTCCTCTCTCCTTCTCAAGTTTCTGCTTCCCATCTATTTGTTTCTTTCCTGGCAACCTCCTGTAAATTTGTTCCTCTCCTCTCTCGTTATCCTCCTTTCTCCATCTCATTCCTTTGCTCAGTGCTGAGTGTCTTTTCCCTTCTTGTGTCTGGGCTCTGCAGACGCCTCGCGGCGCTCCTTCCCTCAGCTGACAGGAGGGGACGGAGAGCAGAAAGTACGGGTGAGAGGGGCGGGGGGGCGAGGTTTGACATTTATGGCAGGAACAATGGAACCAAGAGAGAGAGCGATGAGACGAGGAATGAGCTGATTCTAAAAAAGACGGAGCAGATCTTCATTGATTCTGCTCATCCTCTCCATCACAAATTCAGAAGCAGTAGCCAGTCAAACGGGACATTTCTGAACTACAAACACAGCAAATCATTTGTGCCTACAGCAATTAGACCGCACAATCATAGACGGAAACTGTCTTTGGCAATTTATCTGCTGACCTTACACGGAACCCCTTTTCAAGCGACCCACTGTCGCAGAATAATTTACAAAAAAACAAGTCAGGCGTTTTTTTGAGTTATAGGATATAACCGGTTGCTCCTTGTATAAGGAACTCACTTTGTTTTATCCAACGTTAGCACCTCTCTCTCTCTGTTCTTTGTCTAGCTCGCTCCACCACTTTGTTTTATCCGTTAGCG
>NW_022605573.1:698301-716653 GCF_008692095.1 Etheostoma spectabile
CCTCTCTCTCTCTCCGTTCTTTGTCTAGCTCGCTCCACCACTTTGTTTTATCCGTTAGCGCCTCTCTCTCTCTGTTCTTTGTCTAGCTCGCTCCACCACTTTGTTTTATCCGTTAGCGCCTCTCTCTCTCTGTTCTTTGTCTAGCTCGCTCCACCACTTTGTTTATCTCAACGTTAGCACTGCTCCACATAGCATCTCTGGAATACTGTTGCAGTAGATGTTGTTATAGCAACAAATGATGCTCGGTGCTTTTGGACCCAAAATACTGACAGATTTTTATTTTTTGTTTTGTAATACAAAACCGCCCTAGTCACCTTTTGGTGTGGACTCTAGCCTAATGCAACTCTCTGGCACCTTTAACATCTTCTACAGGGACTATCGCACTTTTAGATACTATTTTGTAGTTGTTGGTATGCATTGATATTTTCCTGACAACATTTTAAGGTGTCATGGCTCTTTTTCTTTATGGAGGTGTGTAAGACCACATGCATTCCCCCTTGGGGATAATAAGTTAACTTGGATCTGGAAGAATCACACAACAATCGTCTCATGGAGTTGCGAAGAAGAGAAGGACGATTCGAGATGGATAAGGATGATACAGTAGAGGAAGAGAAGAGGAATGGAGGGAAGGTAAATGACAGGTGGGGGGGTAAAAACGAAATGACAGCAGAAATCGATTGGCCTCAACTAGAATAGGAGGACATTTTCACTAAATATGAATTGGTGATTCGCGCCACCTGAACGCTTCAAAATGATTTTCAAGGCAGAAAATGTTGTGTAGGCATCACTCAATCCTAACAAGAAGCTCTCTGCATGGCGGCGTGTTCCATTAAAGTCATTAGTGATTTTATTGTTTACATGCCAGCATGGCTCATGTGAAAATAAGAAGGGGGGAGGGGGGGGGGGGGGGGGGGGCATAGGGGATCTGTCACGGTTTCTTCCTAAAAGGGAGTTTTTCCTCGCCACTGTCGCACTGTTGGGTGCTTTTTATTTTAAGAGCTCACTCTTCAAACCCCGGCTGGAATGACTTTAGATTGTGTAAATAATGTGGGCCTCAATGATGGTTAGGGCAAATCGATTCCCCTGCACCGCGTAAATTGCAGAGAGCTTGCAGGGATAGACACTAATATTTTGAAAGCACCGGCCCTATTGGCACTAAGCCTCTACATTTGGTGGTCAAGTACATTTCTGGCGGCTCCAAACTTAAAACAAATAACAAAAAGACTATTTAATGCAACTAACACAGCCTTCTCAATGTAAAACACTTCCACTGTTAGTATAAATAGGGTATTGCATCAATTGTAGGACTAACTATTGGAGCTTCATAAACAATATGACACAATGAGATTTTGAAAAATAGCTATTATGGATGTTATTATGGATGTTATGTGGTATAAAGACTAAATGGCAAAAGTGTTTCAGGCTGTGTGAGCAAAGTCAAATGTAAGAAAAAAAAGAGGTGTCAACTCCAGAAAAAGACCAAAAAACAAGTTGGCGAGCGTGGGCGGCTGCTGCTGTACCTGACTGGGATGGGGGGGGCGGGGGGGGGGTGTGACACGCTGCCGCCAGGAAAACAACAGGCATCTTATCACAGCGAGGCCAGAATCCATTTTAATGGAAGACAGGAGAGGGAGAGACCGGGAAGGGTGGAAGGGGGGGAGGAAACGGGAAGCAACGAGAGGAAAAGGAGATGCTGTAGCAGCAGAGTGTGGCCAATCGACCAAAAATGGTGACAGTGGAGGACACGCTGCTCGATGCTACACCTCCCTCTAAAGGCCTCTTTCATTTCATTTTACTGGGTCACTTCACATCAAAGGCTCTCGGGCTGTTTGGGAGTGTGTCGGTGAGTGCTGTGTGTGTGGAGTAAATGCAAGCGAGAGCATTGAGATGGCTTGTGTTGTGTTGGCGAGAGAGAGAGAAGAGAGAGAGAGAGAGGAGAGAGGAGACAGAGAGGGAGACACGTGTGTCATGAGCAGAAAGTAAGTTTCTCTTGACTTTGCTGTGGTGTAATGCCAACCAAACAGTGAGAAGACTCTAGAGACTATGAAAAGACAAAAGTCTGAGACCATCTAATCTAAAGACACCAATAACATTGAACGTTAAATAATGTCATAGGATGGAAAGACCTCCACACATTCAAGACTACACTAGATCTATTTGAAAGATTTAGCCGTAGTTAGCTGGTAGCTGAAGGGAAACGTTTGGGGATTTTTCTGTTCCCTAGTAAACAGCCGATGAATGGGCATTAAGGCAAAGCAGCGCTATGTGTATAGCAACAGGGCAGCAAACAGGTCAACTCAAGTGTTTCACTTAAAAAACCAGCAGTTAGAGCAGTTAAAAAAAGGTTAGACTTAAAAAAACTAGTGCTGTAGTTAAAGCGTTATTAACTGCGTCAATTATTTATCAGGAGATTCACGTTCTTCTAGCCTAGGAAACTTGTCATTTTTTTCACATGCTGTTGCAACAACAGTAACGTAACACCACACCGGATTAGCTAGACCGGACACAAAACAACAGGCACGCCAACTACACGCCGTTGGGCTCGTGAGCCGGAACAAAAAGTAGTATAAGTTGTGTTTTGAGGGGATGGCGAGCGGGAGAGGCAAAATGGACGCCAATATATTCAGAATGGAAAGTTGAAAGTTTTTAAAAGTTGCCAAATGTCCATTGACCAGGACCAAAGGGATCGTGGTTCATCGCAGCACGTCCAGTCTGAAATACCACTTGAGTGCCAAGCACACAGCTGATGATAATTCCACCCACCTTTTTATGGGACAGTGTTACATTGTGTGAGAGAGTATTTGCCCAGTGAGAATGTTGAGAAATTGAACATACAGTAGGCTTTATGACAATGTTTTTCAATAAAAAAAACTAAAAAAAAACATTTGCCAAAGCAAGCCAATCCATTTTCCATGTTAAAAAAATAAGAGCAGAAAATTAGGAAAAAAAAAACTAACTGAAGAAAGTAAAGGGACATTTAGATGGTAAAAAACCGTGTGTTAATTGCGATTCAGTTAACTATGACATTACTCGTGATTAAAATATTTTAATAATTTGACAGCACTAATTAAAAACGATAATGTACGAGAATAAATGTTACCGAAGGTCTTTGTTGTACACAAAGATAAACCCCATTAGATGACACACTTTAAAAGAGTTATATCGGCAACTTTCCTCTTCTTGCATTTAGCTTAGCACAATGACAACAAAACACACCAACTGGCCTCTGGCCGTTTGCTGCCTCCTGTTTGGTGCTGGAAGGAGTTTTAGCCACCTTACCCCGACCGAGGAGACGACGGGAGCGCCCCCGACTCTGGCAAAGACATCGTCATTTCATCCGAAAATGTAGGAAGAGAGGGATAATAGTGAGGGGTAAAAGAAGAAACAGGTGGGAGAAATAATAGAAAAATTACAAAGTTTGAGCTCATTTCAAGCTCAAACACAATAAAGTGATAATTTATTGTATGCCATTTTAAGGTGTAGTGCACAGTTCTGTCTTCCTTGTGGAATTTAAGTAATGACGACAACCTTCCGTGTGATTGCGCACCCCCCCCCCCCCCCCCCCCTTCTAAAAAATGTACTTTCCTCATCAGTAGTTACGGTTTTGGATGAAGTGGACCTGAGGAATACTCGATTACCAATATAATCCATTGTTGCAGTCCCTTCATTGTCGCGGACACAATTCGTTTGGAAAGTTGAAGCAAATACCGAGGGAAAAACATGCGGTTGTTTTGACTTCAGCCTGCACACCAGGAGGAAGGGCTTTCTAACAAAGCCTACTGGACACAAACAATGTTTCTCTTGTTGTGTGTGTGTGTGTGTGTGTGTGTGTGGTGTGTGTGGGCAGGTCCACGACTGCGACCAAATGGTCTCAAGCATAGAGGATGCGTGACATCAAATAAATTAAAAAAGCGCGCCAAGCCAGTTGGTTTAAGAAGACAAGAGGCTGTAAATCAGAACGCAGATGAGGCCGAGATGTTTAAATGTAACGGCCCAATTGGTTGCTAAGGAGGACCCCCCTTCACCCTGTTAAGTATTGTTTTTAACTGTGAAATGACCGAAAGGTTACTAAGAACGTTTGTTCTAAGCACATTTTTAATTCCAAACTCATGGTATGTGTTTCTGAATTTGTACTGTCTTGGACTTGAAACAGCACATCGTAAGTCTGCATCGATATCAATTGATTATGAATTGGAATAGGGTTGGGAACCTGGAGGGTCGCTGGTTCAAGTCCCCGTATGACAAAGTCGCAGTGTGATTGGTAGCTGAGAGATAGCCAGTTCCCTTCCGACCCCCCCCCCCCCCCCACAAGCCTGGGCTGGTCCAGCCCATCACTGGACGTTATCCATTAGAGCATGAAACAGGACTGAGCATGTGTGTGGTGGTGTGGTGTGGTGTATTCAGGCTTTCGTGTGTGTAGTTGATTACTAACAAAACAGAGTGTAAATTATAAATTCCCCATGAGGCATCAATAAACTGTATAAATTAAATGTATTTTGTACTCCTAGTGAAAAGGTTAGTCTCGAGCCTGGTATGGTGTTGGATTATTACAGTGTTTGAAGCGTTATGACGCGGGCTCCAAGATCAACATCTGTGACTCCAGGCTTAACCTACTATTTAATTGCATACATTTCTACCTCTGTTCTTACTCCCTCTCATCCGCCCACGCCAGGCTGACTGCGTCATGGCTCCAAACGTGATCTGAAAACGGGGTCACGTGTGCCTTGACCCTGATCGAAGATCAACTGAAAAAACGAAAGCCCTACAGTTAATGTTAACCATGAGAGGTTTCATTTTCATGAATATGAATACAACAGGAAGTGTGTGATTCATGACCCTGTGAACCGCCAATAACACAGAGCGTAAATGTGAAAATAAATGTGTGAATCATTTCGTCACTATGTAATAAATAACCTCTGATAATCAGGGTTCGAGCACATGCAGTCACGCGTAGCTTCACACGCAAACACATACGCACCCGTGCAGTATGTGTTCAGGACAGTCACACTAATGCAAATAAGCGTCATTAAGCAAACACTTGCCTTGACAAAACATTTTGAGATGCAGAATGTCTCTCTGCAAGGATGTAACATTCAAGGACAACAACTTGGAAACACAAATTATGTATCTAGGTTCACTAATGGAGCTTGGCACACATTCTTTCAGGAAGACTTCTAAATAACTCAATCACATCGCTCTAAAAACTATCGCGTGTTAGAGGGGTCACCTTTAGGTAAACCAACCAGAGTGACCTCACAGATTCAGTATCCAAAAACAGCACAACATCCTGCTTTAATGTCTTCTAGCTATCCGCTGTCTTTTTAGGATAATCCGACACACTCCTCGTGCCCTTCCACCTTGGTCATCCCCAACACGGACACTGAGTTCCCTTTCCACCCATCACCAGGGTATAGGCTCAATCCGGGGTGGGGAGGGGGTAGATGTAACAATGGAGTCTAATCGCCAAAGACCCCAAAGTACATACAAGTACATATTATGCTTATACATTAAATCCTGCTATCGCAACAAAGCCTCCTGATTGAACATAGGACCCTGTGGGAACAATTATGCATGCATTCAGTTTGCAAGATTTAGTTTCCAAAAAAAAGAAGATTAAGACAAAGGATGGAGGACCATTACTGTAGTTGTCTTCCAATACCTTTAATAGCATTGTTGCAAAACTAAAAATGATTTGTTGCAAACAAAATAGTCGTCAGGGTTAAAGAAAAGACTTGTGACTGCGGCCTGTATGCTTACTGTGTCAAATTGTCTTTGTGGTTCCATAACGCGACCACAACTATTTTAGAGTCATGATTTTAACACGCAGATATGTCTTTGCCAAATATTTTGAAAATCAATGAGTCATTTGGTCATTATTTAATGGAAAAACAATTATATATCACACAACAATTGTGATAGGTTCAAAGAAATGACAAGAAACACTAGTGCCCTTTTTTCTCCAATCCCAGAAATGCGGTGGGGACTAGACTGTCTCTCTTGCAGCATGTGGGATGGTCTGGCAAAGCAAGACTAGTAAGGCAGAATGCGGCCTACTACGTAGTCCAAGTAAATAACTTAATGCAGTATAAAGTATATACATTTTGTGCACGATAGCGTAATCTTAAGAGCAGTCTGTTACTGGTCCACATTGGTTCCCAGCAAAGTCCCTTGACTAAGCTACTGGCACCCGTTTTAATTATTCTACAGGCGTGGGGTACCAATGGATCACGATCTTCAGACATTAATGTTAATTTATAAACCGCAGGGAACATCAGAGGTCAATAGTTTAGGATCTCTTTTAAGCAGGTGGGATAACTGCTGATGTGGGTCTGTATCTCATGTGGAGGTCACCAGCTGACCTCCAAGTATTTCTACTAACGTCAGGATCAAGTGTAGCTACCAGCTGCAGACCAGGATCAATGTTTTAATTAGAACCGTGACTGATGGGAACACGGCAAACGGCTATGACAACTCTCTATGACGGCTGTGTGTGTGTGTGGCTGTGTGTGGTGTCTGTGTGTGGTGGTGGTGTGTGTGTGTGTGTGTGTGTGTGTGGGTGTGTGTGTGTGTGTGTGCTCTGCATGTTTGTATTCTGTTGGTTGTAATGCTGCTGCTACTCCTACTAGTCCAGTAACCATAGATTAAATTTATTTAAAAATCATGACTCTGAGGATCATTATATCGTCTTGAGAACGTTAGCGCCTCTCTCTCTCTGTTCTTTGTCTAGCTCGCTCCACCACTTTGTTTTATCTAACGTTAGCACTGCTCCACATAGCTCTCTGGAATACTGTTGCAGTAGCTGTTGTTATAGCAACAAATGATGCTCTTGGCTGCTTTTGGACCCAAAATACTGACAGATTTTTATTTTTTTTTGTACTACAAAACCGCCCTAGTCAACCTTTTGTGTGTGGACCTAGCCTAATGCAACTCTCTGGCACTTTAACATCTCCTTTATCACTGGGACTATCGCACTTTAGATACTATTTTGTATTGTTGGTTATGCATTGCTAATTGTTCTACTGACCACATTTTAAGGTGTCATGGCTCTTTTTCTTTATGGAGGTGTGTAAGACCACATGCATTCCCCCTTGCGGGATAATAAAGTTAACTTGGACTCTGGAAGACATCACAAACAATCGTCTCATGGAGTTGCGAAGAAGAGAAGGACGATTCGAGATGGATAAAGGGATGATACAGTAGAGGAGAGAAGAGGAATGGAGGGAAGGTAAATGACAGGTGAGGGGGGTTAAAAAGAAAATGACAGCAGAAATCGATTGGCCCTCAACTAGAATCAGGAGACATTTTCACTAAATATGAAATTGGTGATTCGCCCACCTGAACGCTTCAAATTGATTTTGCAAGGCAGAAAATGTGTGTATGTGCATCACCTCTCACTCGCTAAACAGCTCTCTGCATGCGTGGCGTGTTCCATTAAGTCATTAAGTGATTTTCTTGTTTAAATGCCAGCATGGCTCATGTGAAAATAAGAAGGGGGGGAGGGGGGGGGGGGGGGGGGGCATAGGGGATCTGTCCACGGTTTCTTCCTAAAAGGGAGTTTTTCCTCGCCACTGTCGCACTGTTGGGTGCTTTTTTATTTTATAAGAGCTCCACTCTTCAAACCCCGGCTTGGAATGACTTTAGATTTGTGTAAATAAGTGGGCCTCAATGATTGGTTAGGGCAAATCGATTCCCCCTGCCCCGCGTAAATTGCTCAGAGAGCTATGCAGGGATAGACACTAATATTTTGAAGCACCGGCCCTATTGGCCACTAAGCCTCTACATTTGGTGGTCAAGTACATTTCTGGCGGCCCAAACTTAACAACAAATAACAAAAAGACTATTTAATGCAACTTAACACAGCCTTCTCAAATGTAACACTTCCACTGTTTAGTATAAATAGTGGTATTGCATCAATATTGTAGGACTAACTATTGGAGCTTTCATAAAATATGACACAATGAGATTTTTGAAAAATAGCTATTATGGATGTTATTATGGATGTTATGTGGATATAAAGACTAAATGGCCAAAAGTGTGTTCAGGCTGTGTGAGCAAAGTCAAAATGTAAGAAAAACAAAGAGGGTCAACTCCAGAAAAAGACCAAAAACAAGTTGGCGAGCGTGGGCGGCTGCTGTCCTCTGACTGGCTGAGGTGGGTGGGGGGTTTGACACGCTGCTGCCAGAGAAACCAACAGTGCATCTTATCACAGCGAGGCCAGAATCCATTTTTAATGGAAGACAGGAGAGGGAGAGACCGAGGAAGGGTGGACGGGGGGGAGGAAAGGGAAGCAACGAGAGAGAAAAGGAGATGCTGTAGCAGCAGAGTGTGGCCAATCGACAAAATGGTGACAGTGGAGGACACGCTGCTCGATGCTACACCTCCCTCTAAAGGCCTCTTTCATTTCATTTTACTGGGTCACATTCACATCAAAGGCTCTCGGGCTGTTTGGGAGTGTGTCGGTGAGTGCTGTGTGTGTGGAGTAAATGCAAGCTGAAGAGCATTGAGATGGCTGTGTGTGTGTGTCTGAGAGAGAGAGAGAGAGAGAGAGAGAGAGAGAGAGAGAGACAGAGAGGGAGACACGTGTGTCATGATGCAGCAACAGTAAGTTTCATCTTGACTTTGCTGTGTGTGTAATGCCAACCAAACAGTAGAAGACTCTAGAGACTATGAAAAGACAAAAGTCTGAGACCATCTTACATCTAAAGACAACCATCTAACATTGAACGTTAAATAACTGTCATAGTATGGAAAGACCTCACACATTTCAAGACTACAACTAGATCTATTTTGAAAGATTTAGCCGTAGTTAGCTGGTAGCTGAAGGGAACGTTTGGGGATTTTTCTGTTCCCTAGTAAACGCCGATGAATGGCCGCATTAAGGCAAAGCAGCGCTATGTGTATAGCACATGTCAGCAACAGGTCAACTCAAAGTGTTTCACTTAAAAAACAGCAGTTAAGAGCAGTTAAAAAAAGGTTAGAACTTAAAAACTAGTGCTGTCAGTTAAATGCGTTATTAACTGCGTCAATTATTTTATCAGGAGATTCACGTTCTTCTTAGCCTAGGAAACTTTGTCATTTTTTTCACATGCTGTTGCAACAACTAGTAACGTAACACCACACCGGATCTAGCTAGACCGGAAACACAACAACAGGCACGCCACATACACGCCGTTTGGGCTCGTGAGCCGGACAAAAAGTAGTAATGTTGTGTTTTGAGGGGATGGCGAGCGTGAGAGGCAGAAATGGACGCCAATAATATTCAGAATGGAAAGTTGAAAGTTTTTAAAAGTTGCCAAATGTTCCATTGACCAGACCAAAGGGATCTGTGTGTTCATCGCAGCACGTCCAGTCTGAAATACCACTTGATTGCCAAGCACACAGCTGATGATAATTCCCCCCACCCTTTTACTGATGGACAGTGTTACATTGTGTGAGAGAGTATTTGCTCCAGGTGAGAATGTTGAGAAATTGAACACTACAGTAGGCTTTATGACAATGTTTTCAATAAAAAAAACTAAAAAAAACATTTGCACAAAGCAAGCCAATCCACTTTTCCATGTTAATAAGAGCAGAAAAATTAGGAAAAAAAATAACTGAAGAAATAAAGGGACATTTAGAATAGGTAAAAACGTGTGATTAATTGCGATTCAGTTAACTATGACATTACTCGTGATTAAATATTTTAATAATTTGACAGCACTAATAAAAACAGATAATGTACGAGAATAAATGTTACCGGAAGGTCTTTGTTTACACAAAGATAAAACTCCCATTAGATGACACACTTTAAAAGAGTTTATAATCGGCAACTTTCCCTCTTTAGCATTTAGCTTAGCACAATGACAACCATAAACACCACTGGCTCTGGCCGTTTGCTGCTTCCTGTTTGGTGCTGGAAGGAGTTTTATGACCACCTTACCCCGACCGATGGAGACGACGGGAGCGCCCCCGACTCTGGCAAAGACTCGTCATTTCATTCCGAAAATGTAGGAAGAGAGGGATAATAGTGAGGGGCTAAAAGAAGAAACAGGTGGGAGAAAATAATAGAAAAATTACAAAAGTTTGAGCTCATTTCAAGCTCAAAACAAATAAAGTGATAATTATATTGTATGCAATTTTAAAGGTGTAGTGCACAGTTTCTGTCTCCTCCCTTGTGGAATTTTAAGTAATGACGACAACCTTCCGTGATTGCGCACCCCCCCCCCCCCCCCCCCCCCCCCCCCTTCTAAAAAATGTACTTTCCTCATCAGATTACCTGGTTTTGGATGAAGTGACCTGAGAATACTCGATTACCAATATAATCCATTGTTGCAGTCCTTCATTTGTCGCGACCACATTTCGTTTGGAAAGTTGAAGCAAAATCCGAGGAAAAACATGCCGGTTGTTTGCACTTCAGCCTGCACACAGGAGGAAGGGATTTCTAACAAAGCCTACTGGACACAAACAATGTTTCTCTCTGTTTGTGTGTGTGTGTGTGTGTGTGTGTGTGTGTGTGTGTGCAGGGCTCCAGACTGCGACCAAATGGTCTCAAGCATAGAGGATGCCGTGACATAAATAAATTTAAAAAAGCAGCGCCACCGCCAGTTGGTTTAAGAAGACAAGAGGCTGTAAATCAGAACGCAGATGAGGCCGAGATGTTTAAATGTAACACGGCCAACTTGGTTGCTAAGGAGGACCCCCCCTTCACCCTTGTTAAGTATTGTTTTTAACTGTGAAATGACCGAAAGGTTACTAAGAACGTTGTTCCTAAGCACATTTTTAATTCCAAACTCATGGTATGTGTTTTCTGATATTTGTACTGTCTTGGACTTGAAACAGCACATCGTAATTTCTGCATCGATTATCAATTGATTATGAATTAGGAAATAGGGTTGGGAACCTGGAGGGTCGCTGGTTCAAGTCCCCGTATGGACCAAAGTACGCAGTGTGGATTGGTAGCTGGAGAGATGCCAGTTCCCCTCCGTACCCCCCCCCCCCCCCCCCCCCCCCCCCCCCCCCCAACCGCTCTGGGCTCTGGTCCAGCCCACTCACTCTGACGTCTCTCCATTAGAGCATGAACAGGACCTGAGCATGTGTGTGTGTGTGTGTGTGTGTGTGTGTGTATTTCAGGCCTGTGTGTAGTGATTACTAACAAAACAGAGTGTAAATTATAAATTCCCCACTGAGGCATCAATAAACTGTATAAATTAAATGTATTTTGTACTCCTAGTGAAAAAGGTTAGTCTCGAGCCCTGGTATGTGTTGGATATATATACAGTGTTTGAAGCAGGGTTATGACAGCGTGCTCCAAGATCAACATCTGTCCTCCAGGCTTAACCATATTTATATTGCATACATTTCTACCTCTGTTCTGTACTCCCTCTCATCCGCCCACGCCAGGCTGACTGCTCATGACTCCAAACGTGATCTAGAAACGGGGTCATGTGTGCCTCTGACCCTGATCAGTAAGATCAACTGAAAAACGAAGCCCTACAGTTAATGTTAACCATGAGAGGTTTCATTTTCATGAATATGAATACAACAGGAAGTGTGTGATTCATGACCCTGTGAACCGCACATAACACAGCGTAAATGTGAAAATAAATGTGTGAATCATTTCGTCACTATGTATAAATAACCTCTGATAATTCAGGGTCGAGCACATGCAGTCACGCGTAGCTTCACACGCAAAACACATACGCACTCCAGTGCAGTATGTGTTCAGACAGTCACACTAATGCAAATAAGCGTCATTAAGCAACACTTTGCCTTGACAAAAACATTTTGGAGATGCAGAATGTCTCTCTGCATAGGATGTAACATTCAAGGACAACAACTTGGACACACAAATTATTATCTAGGTTCACTAATGGAGCTTGGCACACATTCTTTCAGGAAGACTTCTAAATAACTTCAATCACCATCGCTTCCTAAAACTATTCGCTGTTAAGAGGGGTTCACCTTTAGGTAAACCAACCAGAGTTGACCTCAAGATTCAGTATCCAAAAACAGCACAACATCCTGCTTTAAATGTCTTCTAGCTATCCGCTGTCTTTTTAGGATAATCCGACACCCTCCTCGTGCCCTTCCACCTCTGGTCATCCCCAACCACGACAACCTGAGTCCCTTTCCACCATCACCAGTGTATAGGCTCAATCCGGGGTGGGGAGGGGGTAGATGTAACAATGGAGTCTAATCCCAAAGACCCCAAAGTACATACAAGTACATATTATGCTTATGTACATTAAATCCTTGCATATCTGCAACAAAGTCCCTCCTGATTGAAATAGACCCTGTGGGAACAATTATGCATGCATTCAGTTTGCAAGATTTAGTCTTCCAAAAAAAGGAAGATTAAGACAAAGGATGGAGGACATACTGTATGTGTCTTCCAATACCTTTATATAGCATTGTTGCAAAACTAAAAATGTGATTTGTTGCAAACAATAGTCGTCAGGGTTAAAAGAAACGACTGTGACTGTCGGCCTGTATGCTTACTGTGTCAAATTGTCTTTGTGGTTCCATAACGACGACCAACTATTTTAGAGTCATGATTTTAACAACCAGCAGATATGTCTTTGCCAAATATTTTGAAAATCAATGAGTCATTTTGAGTCATTATTTAATGGAAAACAAATTCATATATCACACAACAATTGTGATAGGTTCAAAGAAATGCCAAGAAACTAGTGCCCATTTTTCTCCAATCCCAGAATGCTGTGTGGACTAGACTGTCCTCCTCTCTGCAGCATGTGGATGGTCTGGCAAAGCTAGACTAGTAAGGCAGTAATGCAGTACAATACAGTAGTCCAAGTAAAATACTTAATGCAGTATAAAGTCTATATACATTTTGTGCAGATAGCGTAATACTTAAGAGCAGTCTGTACTTGGTCCACATTGGTTCCCCAGCAAAGTCCCTCTGGACTAAGCTACTGGCACCCCGTTTGTATTATTATTCTACAGGCGTGGGGTACCAATGGATCACGATCTTCAGACATTAATGTTAATTTATTAAACCGCAGGGAAATCAGAGGTCACTAGTTTAGGATCTCTTCTTAAGCAGGTGGGATAACTGCTGATGTGGGTCTTTATCCTCATGTGGAGGTCACCAGCTGACCTCCACAGTATATTCTACTAAAAGTCAGGATCAAGTGTAGCTACCAGCTGCAGACCAGGATCAATGTATTTAATTCAGACCAGTGACTGATGGGAACACGGCCAAACGGCTATTGACACTCTCTATTGACGGCTGTGTGTGTGTGTGTGTGTGTGTCTGTCTGTGTGTGTGTGTGTGTGTGTGTGTGTGTGTGTGTGTGTGTGTGTGTGTGTGTGTGTGTGTGTGTGTGTGTGTGCTCTGCATGTTTGTATTCTGTTGGTTCTAATGCTGCTGCTACTCCTACTAAGTCCAATAAACCATTGATTAAATTTATTTAAATAATCATAGACTTCAGATCATTTATCGTCTTTGATGAACCTAACAAAGAAGGGTATACCTTTTTTTGAACAGCATTTGTCATCAAGCAACGCATACTCATCAACAGGTTCCTATGATATCGTATTAAAATGTAAGCACACCAAAACAAATGATCCGCATCAGAATCAGAATCAGAAATACTTTATTGATCCCCGAAGGGAAACTCTGTGTTGCAGTTGCACAAATAGTAGAAATATAAATAAAAAACTAAAAAAATATAAGGAGTGTGGATATTTACATGATATCCTATGAAATTCGGAGACCGGCGGCTGGTCACGTGACACCGGCTGGCTACGAGCTCCATGATGCTAGTTGTGTAGGCCACTACGGAGATTAGTGACGCTGGCTACAGACCGTGAGAGTCCTTATGTAAACACCCACCCATCCACCCCGACCTCCTCCTTACAGCGGCCATCAAGGGAGTGAATACATTTTTTTTTTTTTTACTTTTTTTTTTTAAATTGAATGCTTACAAATTACAGTGCTTAACTTTTTGTGGCTTTTTGATCAAATGGTTCATGAGAACAGTTTTCATTAAAGTAATGTGTAATTGGTGCTTTCTGATCCCAAAGATTTGTGTTTCCAGTTTTAATTTTAAGTCTACACTTCCTTTTAAGGCCAGTGTCGGATCAAATGCAGTATGGGTTCGTACGTCTGACCACATCTAGTTTTCCTCTTTTTTTAAATAAAGTTGTACAAACATGACCGTACCTATCAACGGAAGAACACCGAGCCTCTCTGACTTTCAGATTTGGTTTCCATAAGCTTCCAAAAGTTGCTTGCCTCAATTATTGGCAGAGGTGAAAAAAGTACTAAAATATCGTACTCAAGTAAAAGTACCAACACTTTGATGAAATATTACTCAAGTACAAGTAAAAATCTGAAGAATTTGTCAAGTAAAAGTACTAAGTAGTTCATTTAAAATGTTCCGTTGGGTTGTTTGTCCTTTATGATGTAAAGACAATCCGACCCAATATGGTTTTTTTCTTAATATCTTTTTAACCCTCCTGTTGTCCTCAGGTCAAATTTGACCCGGTTTCAAAGTTGCTACATCAGAAATATGGATTTCTTTCAAGCAAATTGCCCCGGAAATAACATGGTTCCATACAATGTTGTGTGCAAGTAAAATGACTGATCAGTTCACTACTTTCATTGAATTTTGTGTGTTTTATGAAATTCTATAGCATTAAAAAAAAAATGATGAAATGGTTTCTAAACTCTAAACTAAACTCAAATAAAGTAAAATTGCATATAAATTTGATTTATTGACCATGAATTGTAAAATATTGTAAAATTAGTTGTAATAACTTGATGTTGGTGGTGAATCCAGTGGTAGTGAAAAAATAAAAAAAGTTTCTAAAAAAGGGTTAACCCCGGAGGACAGGAAGTTGCATGGTCGCGGGAAGACATCACCAGGGTTAAAGGTACTTTAGTCTATACTGGGTTAACGCTATGTTAGTCTTGCTTTGCCAGACCCTCCACACAATGAGGATCAGAGGAGAGTCTGGATAGACCACGCAGCCTCCGGGATGGCAGGAAACGGGCTCTGCTTTTTTGGCATTTCTTCCAACCAATCACAATTGTCTTGGCTGCACGGAGAAGCAGCAAAACAGTCCTGTGACCGAAAACTCCGATTGGACAGATAGTCTTACAGCTGTCTGGTTTTACCCTGCAGAGATCTGAGGACCAGGGAACCAGAGTCCTCATGAATCAACAACAGTTTAACACTCCCACACGAGGGAAACGGACATCCAAATCCAAATCAAAAGAACTTTATCTTTCCTGTGAGGGAACTTTGTTTGTGGTCAGGCACATTGAAACAAAATATATATAACAATACATAGTCTGCATTAATCATACCAGAGAATAAATAAATGCTAAATACGAAATTACTGACAGAAATTAAAAAACCCTGGGGGTAGGAGTGGAGGGGTGGGTAGGGAGAGGAGGTCAGAGTCTGGATCAATCGATGGGGGGGTGGGGGTGTACTGTTTGTTCAATAGTCTATAGATGCTGGCACAGAGGTGGACATGGCTTGTTGGGATCGTAGGGGGAAGGTAACAGACGGTACTGGTTGTTGAGATTGTGGGTGGGGTCCGACATGATGAGATTACTTTACTACATCAGCAAAAATGTATGCATCCGAGGGAATTTCCTGCAGCACCGGAGCAATCCCGGAAGTGGAACGTCAAGGATATACTGTAGACTACACTCTAAGAAATATCTGTAAATTAACAGCTGTGTGACTGTAAATTGTCCCTTTTACGTGATCCACAGTTATGTTTCTGTTAATTTACAATATAACAGAAAGTGTTTTTTTGTTGTTGTTGTTGTTTTTTTACCATTGACACAGTTATTGAACTGAAAAATTCTGTTTTTTATAACAGTAGAAAGTCCGGGTATCGAGCTGCCGGTAGTCTTTCTGTTACTTTATGGATTTATTTCTTAGAGTGTAACTCTCTGTTATCCGGCTATGGTGAAAGGCTAGTTTTCCCCCAAGGCGACTCCGCCCAAAACCACGCCCCCATCTATGACAAGTCCCTGACCAAGTGCATCTGTAGATCCTGAATCCCAATCTGGTCTAGTGCTCTCTTTGTCCCACATTTTTAAACGGCAGAACTCGTTTTATGACCTCACTGGTGTTATGTTTCTGTGAGGTAACACGAGGCCCCGACCGGAGGCTTTGCTGTTTGTTTTAAATGACCACGTTGGCAACGAAAGCGTATTTCATGCTGATCAGTCAGGTTACGGCTGAACCCGATCCAACCTGGGTTCTTTTTGACTCGTATCTGGTTTACTATTTGTTCACATTTTTAGGTGGGAAGCATTGTTTCCAACCACTGGCCCTAATTTTTGTGTTGCTTTGTGTTTTGTTTGTGAATTGGACCAAACAAATAGTGCTATTTTTATTATGTTATCCTGTGTGGCAACAAATATCTATTTGAGCTGCCACACACACACACACACACACACACACACACACACACACACAAAGGCAGATTATCCTCCTCTTCCTCAAAACAGGGATTAGTCAGCTGCTCCTCTAATAGAAAAACTGGCCTAAATAATGTTTGTAGCACACACACAGTTACATTGTGTGTGTGTGTGTGTGTGTGTGTGTGTGTGTGTGTGTGTGTGTGTGTGGCCGGACAGGAACAAGTTGACTCCAATATATGGTCGGTGTATACACCACAACACACACACACACACACAACACACACACACACACACACACACACACACACACACACACACACACACACACACGCGCCATGTCAGACCTGACATAAAACACAGATTGCAAAAAACTAAAACCATCAAACCAGAACGTCAACACCGCCGGCACTACGTCGTGGTGATCCGGCTCCACTCGTGACCGGCATGTGACCGACATGGGGGGGGTGCAGTTGAAAATAAGCGGCCTTTGAAACCCTGGTGTCAAGGAACTCTCTCACCACTCTCGGCATTGGCTTCACTTCCCCCTCTCAAGTCTGAGGAGATGTTACAGTCCCTCTGAAGTCTTAGTCAGCACAGTCATTCGGGCAGGCAGTCTTTTCCGCTCATCTAATCACTATTGTGTTCTCTTTCTCTCCCTCCGTCTGTCTTCCCTCCATCTTTTCAGTCAGATCTTCTCTCTAATTATAATCATTACCGTTATATTACAAGTCTGTTCTTGGCAAGAGGAATCCTCATATCCATTTAAAATGTCCACCGTCTGGAGGAGGAAATGTGAACGCACGCACATACACGCATGCACACATGCACACACACACACCACACACACACACACAACACACACACACACACACACACACACACACACCAACACCACCACACACACACACACACACACACACACACACACAGTGGTGTCTGGCTATCTTTGTGGGGACCATCATTGACATAATGCATTCCCTAGCCCCTTACCCTAACCTTAACCATCAACCTAAATGCCTAACCTTACCCCCACCCTAACCATAACCTAACTCTAACCCTACTCCTAAAACCAAGTCTTATTCCTCAAAAGCCCTAACGTTAAGGGGACCAGCATTTAGTCCCACAAAGCTGTCAGGTCCCATAAGTATACTGTATTCACAGTTTTTGGCCCCCAAATGTAGCTAAACCTTGTCCACACACACACACACACCACACACACACACACACACACACACACACACACAAACACACACCAAGTGACTGTAGTCTCTTTGGGCTAATTACAGCCGAGGACGAGTGGTGAAAGCGTCCGCCGTAATATGGGCACTTTTTTTCTTCTAATAGAAGAAAACACAGAATCTGTGTGGGTTACACTTAATGGACGGACGGACACACTCTCTCACACACCACACACCACACACACACACACACACACACACACACACACACACACACACCACACAACACACACACAAACCGAGAAAGCAGGAAATCGCACATACATGCAGATTTTTTTGTTGCACATTTAAACTACACTGTAAAACACACAATATGCTTCATAGTTCTCAAGTTCAGTTTCAAAGTACTTTGTTAAATACTGTCTTTGTGTATTTCTGTTCTATGACTCTATTATTTTCCAGCAAGACACTCCACATCTTGCAGCATCACCTTCTAGAACATACACTATATCAGATTGCTCTGGATAAATTATCTTCTCGGGCAATTCTGGCGACGAATCAACAAAACATGTTGCTAGTTCCCTTGTTTTTCAATGTGATATCATCGTAATGTATACATAACCCGACTACTGCATTTACTCACGTAGTACTGAAAGTGCTTCAACAAACATGCACACACACAAAATAACTGGAAAACACACTCACTAATGCATACAACCACATGAACTGGAACATTCTGTAATTCTGCATTCTAACCTCAACTAAACTCTTTCTACACACACAC
>NW_022605573.1:717636-717807 GCF_008692095.1 Etheostoma spectabile
ATAATAGTGCTTCTGTGCCAGCTGATAGCGACATATCCAGCTATAATAAGAAAACAACGCTATCAACACATCGCTAGGACGATGCAGATGCAACTTGTCTTTCATTGTCCCTCCGGCACCGCTGCGAGACTCTTTTGTGAGACACGTCTCGCTGTTTGAGCGTCTTCCATT
>NW_022605573.1:717817-722833 GCF_008692095.1 Etheostoma spectabile
GCAGGACGTCCCACGGCTTGTCCTAACCTTAGTCGGCCATTTTCTTCGCGAGTTCCTGATAAATTAAATTCAAAAAGCCTCTCGTCTCCTCGCTCGTCCCCTTCCATCGGTCTTTGTTGGCGCCCGCCATGTGTGCAGACAGAGCGGAAATACTGGGCGGAAATGAACTAAAACTTCTTCTTCTTTGTTTTGTGGCGGGTTGCAACCATAAAATGACCTAAAACTTAAACCTTTCTCCCCCCTTCCTTCCTCTTTCTCCGTCCCGCCAATTTAACTGCAAATGATAATTCCTACATAGTACATTCTTTATATATAATAATATATATATATATATATATATATATATATATATATATATATATATACACACACACACACACAACTATCATAGCTGTAGGTCATTTTAATCACAAAGCTAAACTGTTGCTAATCGGTTTGACTGAGACATTTCTTTGTCTTTTTAAATGGCTGCACACATGGCACAATGTCTTTATAGACACAAAGCAGCACAGCCCAATGCTGCTCTTTGGGGCCTTGAATAAACAGTAGAACTGGCTGGTGAAATGTAATAACCTCTCTTTCCTGGCATTTGTTACATTTTGCAATGGGTGTCACTTTTTATAGCACAGAGTTTAATCAATAATTTGTTTTTCCAAAAGATATTCTTTTGTAAGTAGTAAAAGACAACAGAGCAGTATATGAGTACGGCCAATAAAACTGTCGGACCCCAGTCCGTTACACAGCGTTACTTTTATCACACTCTTTTATTCTTCCATAGTTCAGGGATCTTCAACAGGGCCAAGGGGGTCCGCAGCAGGGTTACCAAAATCCAGCCTTGGTGCAGATTACAGCCACTAGAGCCAGTCCCACAATGAGCTTTCCTTAGGACGTGCCATTTCTGTAGCTTTTGAGGAGGGGGGGGGGGGGGGGGGGGGAGGGGGGGAGGGGGCTTGACAACTGCAACTTTGTCTTTTTAAAAGCCGTGATGTCTCTTTCTCTCATGGGTGGGCCAAATCCTCTGGGCGGGCAAAGCAGAGAAAGGGGAGGTGACCTTGCCCCTTATGACATCATAAGGAGCAAGATTTCAGATCAGCCCATCTGAGCTTTCATTTTCTCAAAGGCAGAGCAGGATACCCAGGGCTCGGTTTACACCTATCACCATTTCTAGCCACTGGGGGACCATAGACAGGCTTGGAGAATGCATATTAATGTTTTTTTTTATTGTTTTTATTAATGTTTTTTAAATGTAAAAACCCCATAAAGTGAAATGTTCATGCCATGGGACCTCTAACATGAACCCAACATATTATCAGCAAACATAAATCAGCCTGTTTTTGAATAAAAACAAACATTAACGATTTACTGGCCCATGGGTAAGGTAGACAGATACAGTTCATCCTAAGGATGTCCTCCGCTTTCAATTCAATGTTTTAGTATTAAAACATGATTCATAAAATCCTGCCAACAATTATTGTAACAGCTTAGTGTATTCCATGTACTAAAAAGGTATGTGTAAAGGCTTTTGGCCGCCCTACAGGTTATTGTAGGCCCAGTTTAATATACAACTTAATTTTAAACAATATATGTAGTAGGGGGTCCCTGATCCATCTCTCAGTTGATATATAAGGGGTCCCTGGCTTGAAGAAATATTAAGGACCCCTGCCGTAGTTCCTGTTTTGTCTTTATCTCCATTAAAGGACAGGAAGGACAAGAGCTTGCCCAAATGTGCAACATTTATTTCTTCATGTTCAACTGTTTGTGTGGTGATTATTTTCAACATGCAACCTTGCTAGCATGCTACCGGTGGATGACTCCAAAAGCTGACTAAGAAGCCCACTGGTTGAGGGTGTTGAAGTGACACCTGAACAGAGACACATTACATGACATGGGACTGTGCATAATTAGAGACATGGGCCTGTGGGTGGGAGACTTGTCTGTGCTCTCTCACCCACTTCACTGACTCACATCAGTTTGTTTTTAACGGTGTTGCCCGGGGGGGGGGTACGGTCCTGCTACAGGAAAGGGACAAATACAAACTGTTACCAGAAAGACCACTACTGTCTAAAGCAGTGTTTATCAACGTTTTTCAGACTAAGGACCACTTACCCATTTACAAAAATACAACCTCTGGGATCACATAACTGCCAAAGTGTTCCCCAAAACAATAGGTGTCCTACAGGTCTCCTACTTCAGCACTATATTGCAAATTACAGCCAAATGAAATGACAGTTTTACATCAGTCACTCATTGCCTTAGTTGCCATTACAATTAGAAGACTGGTGCTGGTGAATGCAGAACCCGTAAACTTAATTCCTCGGCATGTTCTTCGAATGTCACATGCTCATTTGTGACGTCAATGAGAGGCAGTGTACTCACTGTTTGGTTTTGGAGTTGCTGGCAGATCGTTTGAGATAGAGTTTAGATTTTTTTTTTAAAGTAAAAACGTGATATTTTACCAAAATCTACTCATGGACCGCCAGGAGTGGCTCACGGACCATGAATGGTCTGCGGACCACTCTTTGAGGAACACTGGTCTAAATTAGCAATGTCGAGGTTTCCCTTCATTGGAAATAAGACCGGACAATCCATTCTGCTTCTGCTTTCATTTTTTTTCTCCAAAATGTTGTTCCGATCCCAGGAGATTACCAGCTCAATTAAAAAGGTCAAATAAAAAGACTTGATATTTCACCATTGTGCATGTTTAGAGGCTGCAAGGAGAAACCATTTTTCATTTTTTATCGTTTTCAAGGGCATGTTAAGATGATTACTGGGAGCCACATGTACTAAATGACCACTGGACAACAGCCAGCATGCTTAAAGACTCCGGAGGCGGCGTGGGCGGGAGCTCTTTGCTTTCCCGATGAAGACTGATGTGTTAATGTGTTTGAGATGGAGGCGTGGGGGCTAATAAATTCTTCTTATGTTCAATCAGAGTATAGACTCAGGCTGATGTGGAAACACATTAAGGTGCATTTTAACCCTGATAGGTGTGTAAAAAAAGAGATGAATATGACAGCTAGCCAAGGAAAAAGAGCTTATTGATCTACTGTATAATCCAACAAACTACTTAGCCTGGAAAGAGGATGTGATAGTTAGTGTTTCACACCCTGCTGACTGACAGTCCCGCCTCCGGAGTCAAAATCTTTTATTGATCAGCCACATACTAATAACTCCTACTGACGATTCGAGCTGAAACAATGAGTGTATCCACAGAAATATAATTTGATCGATACGATTGTATACGACATTTATCCAATAAGAATGAGAAAATATTCAGTGGTTCCGGCATCTCACATGTAAAAATGTGTGACTTTTCTGTATTTTTCATTCAGAAAATTATTGTAAGCTCAATATTTTTGGGTTTAAGACTGTTGTTTGGACCAAAAAGGTGTATCGTGACTCTGGGGCATGTGCCAGGCATTTTTAAAGTGACCATATTATGAAAAAAAACATTTTTGGGGGGGATTTAGGGTGCAGATTTTGAACTGAAGGCAGAGGACATTCATAAATTTGTTTTCAGGATGATTTTTTTGTACTTGAAACCTGTCCTAAAAATACCGTTTAAGCTGGGATTTTAATGTACAAGTGGTGCTTGAGGGTAGTTAGCCTAGTTTTACTGAAATGAGTCAGTCTGTCAGCATTCATTCGTATCTACAGTGAGTTATTATTTTAAATGTCTTGGATTAAAGTGAAGAGCAGTCATTTGTTGCTGTGCGCTGTATGTGGTGCGGCTGGTGCCAGTGGAGTTTTGGAGTGGAAATTGAAGGCTTCTGTGGAGCAGAGAGCATTTAAAGGCAAATACTATTCTGCTGGAAAGCATTCAGAAGCCCGGAGCAGAGAGAGAGTACCACTGATATGAGTTACTTGGGATAAAAATACAAACCATCTGCTGTATTTTTATTTTTTAAACTGGAAGACCTTAGTTTCTAAAATGCCATTCACCCATCTGCCAATTATAGACACATTACTAAAACACACTGCATGGCTCTCTTTTGGAAAGCCACTCCAAAACATCTTAATTTGGACTTGAATTTCCTTAAACAGTTTTAAATGCATTTCTCTGTGGTTTGTACTTAAAGCTGACCTTTGCATTACTGCTTTCTGATTGGTAATCTGTTTTGAAAACAATTAGAAACCAACATTTTTTAAAAGCGCTTATGCAAATAAAGTTATTAACTGAGAGCAATTCCAAAACAAGACGTGAAGTTAAAGCATGGTAGTAGCTTGCCTCTCTTTTTCTCCTTCCCTTTGCAATTATTGCTAACATGAAACAAGTGATGCCTTCTGGGAAGATGGATCGACCACTCGTCTTGATTGTGCGTACATTGGGGTGAGGGAGAGCCGGCATTAGCACTCGGGTAAAATGCCATTAGATAAACACATAAAGCCTTATCCATTAACTGCATTGGAACACAAAGTCAGTGCTATTAAATATACACACACACACACACACACACACACACACACACACACACACACACACACACACACACACACACACACACACACACACACACACACACACTCTCACTCTCTAACTAGTGATGATAAATATGTAGATAATGCTATGGTACAAGATGCACATTGTAATGTCTTTTACAGTGTGGTATCAGTACTGTAGGAATCATCCAGGTGGGTTTGGTCCAAGCCACAGGGGGCAGTGCATTGGTAGTTTTGTCAAGGCTAAAGCTGACCTTGGGCAATTTAGGTTCCTTTATTGATGCAAACAGGTGTTGTTAATTGAAGAGGAAGAGCAAACAGTTTTTTAGCAGTGCTCGGATGCTTATTTACTTTATTTGACTTAAGTGGACGCTGCAGGGCTACAGAATAAAACACCTTAACGCAAATTGCAAACTATTGGAAAGGACTGGACGTTGTTATTCCGAGTACATGTTATAAATAATAATCCAAATTAGCAACCAGTAGCAGATAAGTGTTGGACATAGTCACTACATTGTCACAAGTCCTGCACCTACTGCTATTGCCCTTCTGGTTAGACCCAAACTGCATTTCGTT
>NW_022605573.1:722843-724142 GCF_008692095.1 Etheostoma spectabile
TGTACCTGTGTAATGACAATAAAGTTGAATCTAATCTAATCTACATTTCAGTTTAAAACTGTTTGCTCTTCTTTTGCAATTAACAACACCTGTTTGCACCAATAAAGGAACTAAATTACCCAAGGTCAGCTTTAGCCTTGACAAAACAATGCAATACACTGCCCCTGTGGCTTGGACCAAACCCACCTGTAGCTACAAGTGCTTTTACTTAAGTAAAGGATCTGAATACTTAATCCACTACTGATAAATGTCCTCGGGGACACATTAACATGAAGTATGCATCAGCTTAGTTTTGCTTTTGCTTCGAATCGGCTCTGGAAAGGAAAAATAGGAGGAAAAGAAAGTAATAATCAGAGCAAGAGAGGAGGCAGTGGAGAGTGTGTGGGTGTGTGCTGAACATCTTTATGAACAGTTTACTCTAGTGTGTGATGTATGTACTTTAAGTGTGATGGTGTGTAGGTGGTGTTCTGTGTTCTTCCTGTGAGGTTCGTTTACAAAGGAGTGTGTGTGCTACACGCTGCACACGACGCCCTTTAGAGTCAAGGGTTAGCGCCGCTCTCATCGGTGGCCTTGACGTTGGTGACATTACCGTGAAAGTGCAACATTTGTTGTACAAACATGTTAATGATGCTTAAGGTCCCCATGGCAACTCTACCATGTGATAATCTCTCCTGCTACAACCTCCGTCTAAAGTGGACCACAGTGGGGTTTGTGTTAAATGGTTTCCGCTGCTCATCTGTTACTTAAATGTTCATCTGTCGCTCCGCGGATCAGATGGACCGGAATTAACGCCGTGCTTTATTTAGACTTTTAGAAGTATTTTTCTTTTTTGTAATCCCCACTCATAAAACAAAGGCCTCATTCAGCCAGTAACCACCAAAAAGAAATTGTCAAAGGAAACAGTGACAGTTGCACCAAAATGGAAATTCACATAAAAAATGAATAAAATTGTGCTATTGACACATTACACAAGCTAATATTCTTTTATGAGGACAGCTAATGTTTTCAACAAACAAACAAACAACAAACAACCAAAATGATTTTGTTTATGTACAATTTGCAATTTTATTGGACGACAACTCTTATTAAGTGGACTGTATTTATAGAGTGTTTTTCTAGTCTGGCCTAACCCTAACGACTCCTCAAAGCGCTTTTACACAGTACAGGAACCATTCACCATTCACACACTGAGGCCGAGGCTGCCGACTTGCACCTGCTCATCAGATAAACACTCACACACATTTACACTCCGATAGCGCAGGATCGGGGGAAACTCGGGGTTCAGTGTCTTGCCCAAGG
>NW_022605573.1:724152-730805 GCF_008692095.1 Etheostoma spectabile
GTGGGACTGCAGGGCCAGGGATCGGACCACCAACCGGCAAACACTCTACCACTGAGCCACAGCCACCCCAATAATTGGTTGCTACTGATATAATTGGGCAGCACAATTAAATGGTAAAGGGTTTGCATTTTTATAGCGTTTTTCTACTATTGGACAAAGCGTTGTCTGGTCAGCTCCTCGACACACACAGCTGCCATGCAAGGAGCTGATCTGGCATTGAGAGAAACTTGGGGTTCAGCGTCTTAAACACATGACGACAGAAGGGCCTGGAGATCAAAACCGTCAACCTGGTGGTTAAAGGATGCCCCAGTTCCATGTATGTATGTGTATTTGAGGTATAAAAGATAAGAGCTGAAGCCTTTTTTGTTGAGAAATTCGTCTTAGGCAGTCAAGCCCAGAAATGGCAACGCATCGCACATAAACACACTGTAAATTTACAGTAAACATGCACGAAACATGAGCATACATTATCTCATCCAATGCGTTCAATAAACATTCAATAAACCCTAACCACCACCACCTTCCCCGCACACTCACAGAAGAAGATTTATAGACAAGAGAGAGGTGAAACCCAGGCATCTCCCCTGGCAAATCGCACCCTACAAATCCTTATAATTGAAAAGCTGGAAGTAGACAGACAGACAGACAGACAGATAGACAGATAGACAGAGAGATAGAGAGATAGACAGACAGACAGACAGACAGACAGACAGACAGATAGACAGATAGACAGAGAGATAGAGAGAGAGAGAGAGAGAGATAGATAGATACTTTATTCATCCCAAAATAAATTTTAGGAATCCAGTAGCAAGACAACCATAACACAACCAACACAAAGGCGTTTGTCCCCAGTACATGTTTTTCTGTTTATTTTTAAATTATTTACTCCATGTCACCTCTGGGGCTCCGTAGGACTGCAACTCTTTATTCATTCATATACAGAATATTTTTCTGAATTCATCGAATCCGAACTAACTCTTTAATATCTCATGTTTTATTTCTGACCAACAATCCAATATATTCAGTTTGCAAAAATAGAAAAACACTGTTGCTGGAAGTAGTGAATGTGGGGGAGTTTTTAAGGACTAGTTTCCACAGCCTTTAAGATGTGATTCTGTCTCGGTCACAGGAAATGTTGCAACCTTTCCTATTAAATTGCCTCTGAATGCTAATGCCCGTGCTAATGACTTTAATCGTCTTATTTATCCCATCAACGTTGGCCTGGAGTCGTTGTAATCCTGTCATATCAACACTAAAAACCCGGGCGTTGCTGTTTTCATGAGCGAAGCCTGTGTGCACTGGCGGCTACCAAGCAATGAGTGTAATGGCAGTGTTTTATCTAAGATCAGCAGCACTCTGTCTAATCCCCTGGCCACCTTCTCCACTGTCACAGAAACAACATTAGCATTTTTATGGCGCAGCTATGGTACACAAATGTCATTATGATTTCTTACATCAGCTTATATTACTCTCGTTAGGGCGCCGGGCTAGAGTAACACTCCTCCTGGATAGAAATATCACCAACTGATGTATGCCATGCATTCAAACAACATGGAGATAAAAAAATGCAGAGTCCCCATCTCTCTGTGATGCTCTGTGATAAGAGCCAGACAGCAGCTCTCGCAGAGCACAAACAGCCTGCTGATAAGAGTATATCAGGAAACAGTAACAACGGGTTCCGATTTTTCAAAGAACGTTATCAATGGCGTAGACCAAAAGGACTGTGGACGCGACTGGATAGACCTACAACCAATCAGAGCAACGCAAGGACAAATGCAACCAGACCACGGTGTTGGAAATGAGCTGCGATGATGTAGCATCAATGTGGCTGTAGCTATGTTTTTACCCACTCGTCAATCAAATTATCTGAAATTCGCTAATAACATTAGTGCAAATAAAGTCGGTGAAAGTGCGTGTCCATCCAACGACTTTAAAGCAAATAAAAAACAGTGCATAATAACGTCATATGCTGTTTAGCCGTCAAATTGGTATATCGAATAGATTTGAGACATTTTAACTGTTGTGTTGACCCTGCGGGTCAAAAAGATTAACACTTAATTTTTTTTTTTTTTTTTTTACCCTTTTTCTGACATTTTCAAAGCATTATTTTTTTTTTTTTAATTTTACCAACACCACCTTACTAGCACTAGTTTTGGAATCCATGGTCAATGACCCTAATTTGTATAGAATTATTCTTAATATTTGAGTTAATAAGGCAGAATTTTATTTTACATTTAATTTTATTTTGACTAATAGTTAAAATTAAAATCAAATCCGAGATAACGCCACATTATTGGACACAACCGCTGTACAGCTGTGTCCCATGTCTTTAGGTCGTTCTCTCCTCCCATCATTAGTCAGAAAAGAGGCGAGCGTGCCTTGTCCATCAGCCCCTTCACAATGAGTTGTACGTTTTTTTTTCTAATGGGGTCATCTGGCTCTGGCCTCATTCCACAGTCTGGGAATGATTTCTAGACAGAGCCGTGGACTCTATCAGTCCAAACAACCGGGCTATTTCTGCCCACGCTGTCATGCACGCCGCATGAGGGATTATTACTGGGAACACATCAGGATCAACAAACACACACAGCAACACACATCATGGTAAAACACACTGAGCCTAAGAACACATACACACAGCTCTGGGTATCAACTGACAAATATCAAGTCAAAACTTCAGCGGTGAAAGAAGTATTACAAAATATACAAAATGTTACTTAAAGCTTGTAAGTATCAGATAAATGTACTTCAAGTATAAGGAAAAGTACAGAGAAATCCTCACATTTTACAAACTGGAAATCATCCAAACAGTTGTGTGTTTAGTTGTCTAATTATTTTCGCTGTACTTGTAGGCCGTTGTTGGCTAGTTAAATTTAAAATAAAACCTCAGATAGTATAAAGTACATGTGTGTTTGTGTGCAAAAACAATAATGTGTAAAGTAACTAAAGCTGTTGTGTGAATATAGTGGAGTGAAAAATATTATATTTCTCTCTGAAATGTAGCGGCGTAGAAGTAGAAAGTGGCATAAAAAGGAAAGACTCAAGTAAAGTGCAAGTAGATAAACATTTGTACTTAAGTACAGTACTCAAGTAAAGGTAGTTAATTACATATCACTTTTTTCCAGAGCGGCAGCCTGGTGTGTGTGTGTGTGTGTGTGTGTGTGTGTGTGTGTGTGTGTGTGTGTGCAGAAAGTAGCATGAAAAGGAAAGACTACAAGTAAAGTATCAATAATTTAACAATTGTCCTTAAATACAGTACTTGAGTAAATGTACACAGTCACATTCCACTTTGGTGTGAGAAAAGCACATTTGCCGTTAGCGTTTCTTTCCATGAGAGCGTGCACGTGTGTGTGCGTGCGTGTGCGCACATGTGCACGTGCCATCAAGAGCAATGATAGGATCTTTAACCTCTCCTGTAATGACAATCATAATGTCAGTGGAGTGGAGATGAGAGGGAAGGCGCGGTAATGATACTTAACGGCTGCCACTGGAGGGGTCAAGATGAGAGGAGAAAGATGGGGGCGACGGGGCTGGGGAGAGGTAAAGGAGGGGTCAGGGTGAGACCGGGAGGAGATGTTAGAGGGGTAATCGCGAGGTGGAGGACACTGCGAGGGAGCGTGAAGGATAGAGGGAGGGATGAAGGCTGAGATCAACGAGGGGAAGGAATGGAGGGGAACGGAGGACAAGAAAAAGGCGAGGAAGCAAGAGGTCAGACGCACAGGTCAACAGAGATGAAAGACTGATGAGGGCTGGGGGGGGTTAGGAGTGGGATAGATGGATGTTTTGTGGTGCAGAGGTGGAGGACAGGATGGAGAGGTGACACGGAAAGAAAGATTAGAAAGTAACAGTAGGAAAAGTAAATCTAACATCGTCTGTATCTAGATCTAGACCGAATCACCAACCGAATTGCCTCTAATTGCCTCGTACCTTCAATACCAAACTTATACCTAAGGAGTAAATGTAAACAGAGTCAGTGAGCCAATCAGCATACAGCATGTGTCTGCCAAGATCTATTCATGTTTGTGATTGGCTGTTTAACTTTACACGTTGTAGAGATATGCATGAAAAACTCTAGGTTACATATAGAAGGGCCTCACGTTATAGGAGCTTAAAAATAAATAAAAAGCCTAAAAAGCCGTAGAAAAACATTGAAAAATGCATCGATCCAAGCTTCAAAAGCAGCAAAAAGAACTTTAAATGAACAGATTTGGATGGACAGATTGGACAGATTTCATTTATGAACTTTCCTAACTACGCAGCTTTGTATGAGAGAATTTGAAATACCCAAACATGTTAACCCAGCTACACTAAATTCCCGTTTTTAAATTTCAGGACAAAGTCAGTGTAATGGGCTTCACAGTACTTTTTCTGTTATTTTACAGATTTGTTTTCTTAGAGTGCAGCACTCTCCGGCCTATTAACCTCCTATAGCTGCCGGGTCTCTCCGGTTCAGCTGGCTTGACGGAACAGATGCCCGAAGATTAGCAGCTGGATGTGTTTCCTGCCTTTGCTTCAGGCTTACTAGAAAAGTGACAATGAAAGCTTTCTGAGACTTCCTGTTGGCTCACTGGCTCATGGTCTTAACAAGTGCTGTCTGTGGGTTTGACTCTGGTGTGTCATTACCATTGAATGTAATAAGAATGGACTTCAACGTAAACCCATCAGCGGAAATACGACTGCTGTTAGATGACGTAGTATGAAGCGTGTCAAAGTGTCAAAGGAAGGAGGGATGGGTCAAACAAACCAAACTATAATTTACAAAGACCAGACAATTCCAGTAACTCCCCCAAGAGCAAGCATGGCCACAAGAAAGATAATGGAACTAGCATAGCAGGGCATAGCAGGGCATAGCAGGGCATTGCAATGTGTAGCAGGGCATAGCAGGATGTATCAGGGCACAACAGGACAAAGCAGGGTATAGCAGGACATACCAGGGAATAGCAGGACATAGCAGGGCGTAGCAGGGCGAAGCAGGGCATAGCAGGACATAGCAATGTGTAGCAGGGCATAGCAGGACATAGGGCGTAGCGGGGCACAGCAGGACATACCGGGGCGTAGCAGGGCATAGCAGGACATAGCAGGGCGTAGCAGGGCATAGCAGGACATGGCAGGGCGTGGCAGGGCGTAGCAGGACGTAGCAGGGTATAGCAGAACGCAGCAGGGCATAGCAGGGCATAGCAGGACGTAGCAGGTCATAGCAGGGCATAGCAGGACGTAGCAGGTCATAGCAGGGCATAGCAGGACGTAGCAGGACGTAGCAGGGCATAGCAGGGCATAGCAGGGCATAGCAGGACGTAGCAGGGCATAGCAGGACGTAGCAGGGCGTAGCAGAGTACTGCAGGGCCCAAACACAAACTACAATTTTTCATAAACCTAATTAACAAGTGCGCCACGTTGATAAAGATGCCAAAGGGTCCTGACCAAGCATGTGTCTTCTGTGACAACTTTTGGGGTGAGAATGTGTTGAAGATCTATTGTCAGATTTGTGGTTTTGAAAATTGACCTCCTCAAGCTGGAAAATCCCTCCAACAATTGCAGTATAGTTGTCAATGTAACATGGCACAGGGCACTTAAATGAAATCTAAAAATAAAGTACAACACCAACGTAATAACAGATGCAACCAGACTGTTCCCTGGATCTTAAAACCAAAAGGGTTTTTTATCCACTTCACACATGAGCGAATAGTCTGTCAGATTCTGTGACAGACTCTTTCTCTTCCATCTTTCTATTCTGCCGACGTTAATGAAGCAGAAATGCCAATAAACGCTTCTCTGAAAGCTGTTTGCTCTACACTAAAGTTGTAATGTGGGAGGGAAATTAGGTAAATTGTGGGGGTGGTTGATCACCTTGTCTGCTGCAGGCTTGACAGAAACCCAACCATGTTTTTACAAAGAAATCAATTTGATGAAAACAAACTTCATTTATTGATCCCGGAGGTGCACAGTGATTAATTATGTCACAGGGAGAAAAAAAAGACAGAGGGATTGGTTAAATTTAGAAGGAAAAACAAGATAGGACTGAAATGTAATTAACTGACATAATATATCCATCAGAGCTGCATTGAAGGAGAGCGAGTTGATCTGAATATCCCTGAATATTACACCAACCGGTGAAACTGATAGGTTGGTATTTATGAATGCAAGTGTTGTATTTAACTATTCTCAGGGGGTTTTCAGGGAAAGGTCAGCGTGAAGTTTGCAGGGATAGATAGTAATGTGTAAAACTATTAGTGTCTTACAAATAAGGAGTCATTTTGAAGGTAACCCTGTCTCAAAAGAAAAGATTAACCGACATGTGCAGGACAAGAAGATTATAAAAACGCAGATATTCTTATGTTCATTGGTCACTCTTGTATAGACATCCGTGTGTGTACAGATGCGGCTCTCTTTGTCATGAAAGTGTAAATAAAGCTGCAAATGATCTGAAATCTTTGGACTCGTCATCTTTGAAGTCTCCGCCATCCTTTCCTGATCTCAACCCTGATATCAGAAACCATTAAAGCAGGATTCTCATTCTCATGCCTACATCTTATCAAAATGCTCGGGGAAATAGGGCTTCAGGATATGTGGAAAAAAATATATGTGATATGTGACGTTGTTGAATATGCAATATGTTTTTTGTATTTTTTATTTAACCTTTATTTAACCAGGAA
>NW_022605573.1:730815-732084 GCF_008692095.1 Etheostoma spectabile
GAGATTGAAATCTCTTTTCCAAGGGAGACCTGGCAAAGACGGCCCACCAGTTACAATATAAACAGAAATACAGCATGGTCGAAATCACACATGGAGGAAAGGAACAGGTCACATGTGGCAGCTGCATTTTTGAGTTACACAGCATTTTAACGTGGCCTTAAATTAATTTAACGGGACTAGATCATTTAGATGGAGCAAGTTTTGCAAGTTATTCCAAGACCATGGAGCGAAGTAAGTAAGCAAGTAAGTAGAAAGGCTTTTTTCCCCCAGCTCAGTAAAAACCCTTGAAACCTGGTAAGAGCGCCACCTGGTGGAACGCAGATGAAAACAGCTGGAGTTCTGCTTGAGGAGATTACATAAATATTCCGGCATTTTACCCAGAATGGCCTTGTAGAGAAAATTATACAAATGAAGATGTCTACGTACACTTGGTGACGGTCAGCCTACCAGTTTATACAGCGTACAGTGATGAATACGGGAACAAGAGTTAGTTAAAAAGCGCAGAGCACTATGGGACACAGAATATCTCAAATTTGGAGAGTACTAGAGGCAGCATGCATCTAGACAACATCATCATAGTCCAAAACACTTAAAAATGGCAGCCTGCACAAGTGTTTTTCTGGCTGACATGATAAAACAAGTTTTATTTAAAAAATAAAACCCCAGCCTTAGTTTCAGCTTTTTTACAAGCTTTTCAACATGAACTGTGAAAGACAGTTTGTTGTCCAGCCAAAAGCCTAAATATGATGAGACATTCTCAATAAAGATATTACTTGCAATACATTAACAGATATTAAAGTGTACTGCTTTCAGCAGAATGCTTAAAACCATATTGCTTGTTGAATGTAAAACAAATGAAAAGGAAACTATTTCCCCACATAGTTTTCTTGAAGGACTCGAACATTGAATTGAATTAAAGGGTGCTTCCACACCTGTAGTTTGGTGGACTCAGTGTGATTCGGGCGTGAAGTTGAAAACATTGTTGCATTTTTCATCTGGTTGAGTTTGCGTTCACACACTCGTCACGTGATTCAAAGGTTGCTTGTTTTTTTGGAAATAAAATCCAAAACTCGCAGACACTTCTGGAAATTACGGAGCAACACCAGATTTATAACGTCTTGGGTTTTCTCGTTCTGCTTTAGTGTTTAAGTATGTAATATATATATGTAGTATGTAATATGTAAGAAGAAGGCGAACAAAGTGAGCAGCTGACACACGGCGAGTGAAGAAGAGAGAGATGATAGATAGATAGATAGATAGATAGATAGA
>NW_022605573.1:732094-739753 GCF_008692095.1 Etheostoma spectabile
GATAGATAGATAGATAGATAGATAGATAGATAGCGCAGCCCTAAGGGAATCCATCTGACCTTCAATGGAATGACAGAGGAGGAGCAGAGGAGAGTGATCAATGTGTTACTCTTAATACCTCACAGCTCTTGTTTCTAATGGACAGCGCACAGCAAAACAGCTCACTCAAGCACAACCTGGTATTGAAAAAGATAATGAGCAAATGCATATCAATATTAGTCCTCCTTGTTTTTAACACAGATAAAAGTGGGGCAAATGTCAACAAGACTGCAGGAGTTACACACCCGTAAAGGGGGAAGGGGAAAGCAAAACAAGGACACAATGTAGCTTCAGTCAAGTCCAATGCTAAAACGGCTTCTGACTGGCTAGTAGTCCTTATTTAGCTGCTGTGCATGTGGGACTCCCACCAAAGACGGAACAGAAGTGAGATTTCTCACTCTGCAGCTAAAACAGAGCGGGTGAAAAGACACACAGGGTGAAAAAAGGAGCTGTAGTGTGCAGTACAACAACAAAAACGTTTTTATGAAAATTAAACCACATAAACCTATTCTGGTACAACCTCTTAATGCAATTATGAACCTGAAAATGAGCATTTTATGAGAACTTTAAGTTAGGATAGCCGATTTGTAAGGGGGTGGGACCTGAACAAACTGGGTTCCGTTACCTTGGGCGAGCACGACGTCTGGCCAATCATAACCCAGTGGTCATTGGCTCTCAGCGTCAGATACAACGCAATAAGAGAGAACATTGACTTTCTTTTCATAAAAAATGACTCAAACAGATTAATCAGATATCAAAATAGCTGTGTATTAATTTAATAGTTAAACCAGAAGCACCTGTGATGGGCAGAGAAGGAGAAGTAAGACAATGGGGGGAGCGCATAACAGAATGTTATGAACACAATGTCAATCCCTACAATTGTTTGTAGTCTCGCATTGCCAGACCTTCCTCCACCGCGCTGCGGAGGGGGGTCTGGCTAGTCCACACAGCATTCTGGGAGGGGAGAAAAACGTGCTCTTGTTTATTGGCATTTCTTTTAGCCAATCACAGTCGTCTTGTGCCAAATGGAGCGTTAGTGCCTCTGCTAAATAGCCTCAGGAAGGCGCTTGTTTTGGTGGAACACGTACATTTAAAAGTTGTTTTACAGCTAGTCCAGCTAGCTGTCTGGATTTACCCTGCAGAGATCTGAGGACCAGGTAACCATAGTCCTCAGATTGGACAGATAGTCTAGCTAGCTGTCTGGATTTACCCTGCAGAGATCTGAGGACCAGGTAACCATAGTCCTCAGATTGGACAGATAGTCTAGCTAGCTGTCTGGATTTACCCTGCAGAGATCTGAGGACCAGGTAACCATAGTCCTCAGAAATCCACTGGAGGTTAGAATTACAACACAAAGGAAGCGGAAAGTGAAAAAAGACAATGTGGAAAAATGAGGGACATACGGCGGAACCGGAGTAATTGCAGAAATGATAAGTTGTTGATATATAAAGTAGATATCACATGTGCATTGCTGAATACTAATAACACACACACACACACACACACAGCAGCGAGGGCTCTTGACGGATGATTTAAACCATAGAAGTGGGTTTAAAATGTGCAGCATTAGTATAGTAATGTATATAGAAAGGTGAATCATAAATGATTAAAGACAGCGTTATTATGACGCCCATTAAACTTGTCGACCCTAGTCCTCAGTGAAGCAATAAAGACACGCCGTCATGGTAATATAGCATTTCATTTTCCCACAGCAGTGAAAATATAGACATTCACAATTCAGGTATTGTTACATATGATAGGATATATGACATCTGATCAGCTGTGAGTGACTAAATCAGCCTAAGTCACCAGTTAACACCTCAGAGTCTCTCATTTGAAACAGCGGAACGACACATGCCATAGGGGGAAGTCATATGGATTTTTGTACGTGGAACACCTTGCAGTTCCTTTAATGCATACGTTTTATAAAGCCAACCAGAGGCAATTAAACCAGTGGTGGTGTACTCTACTACTAACTGAATTCTAAAGGCTGCACAATTAATCACAATTTTATCAAAATTACGTGGTCTAGTGCAGTATCCAAATCGCAGGGGGGTGCAATATTTGTTAACGGCGAAAAATGTGTCAAACCCTTCTAAAATAAAGTATTGTGGTGCTGCAGTGAAATCCAGTCCTACAGACAAAAGAAGAAAAAATCGTTGTTTGGCAAGGCAAGGCAGCTTTATCTGTAGAGAACATTTCAGCAACAGGGCAATTTAAAGTGCTTTACACAAAATCAGTTAAACAGATAAAACACAAGTATACTCAAAAAAATTAAAAAAAATTAATAAATAAATAAATAAATAAGTAAAAAACTGTAATAATTCATAAAACAGATGAAACACAAGTGTAAACTTGAGACTACCTTAAAACTAATTAGATAATTTTAGTGCTCCTTTGGTGATCCCCCTCAGTGTCTCTACCCTTCACGACTATTTTTAGAGACGTTACCTTTCGTCTCCTTGGACTCTTCTTCACACTAATTAAGCCGATCTAGCGCTGCCTTTCGTGTCTACTTAACGACCGTCTTTGCACGATTTTCAGATCTTTCGACACTACACATTCATAATTTTTCTTTAAAGTGCTACCCTTCGAGTCTGTCTTTCTCTGTCTTTCTCTGTATAAAACCATGGTACAGATACTCGCAAAAAGAAAATCACGCTTCAATCATTTTTAAATATATATATATATATATATATATATATATATATATATACATACATAGTTTCATATTGTGTCATATTGCAATTACAGTCCAAATAATCGCAATTATATATTTTCCTCATATCGTGCAGCCCTACTGAGTGCCATAGAACAAAGGCTTCAACTGTGCATTCAGGTGCATCTCGTTTAACCAATGGTGCATTCAATTGCACCTTGTCAACTCAAAAAAAAAATGAAAAAAAATAAATAAAACTGTTGTTGCAAAATACTCTCTTATTGTGGCCTTGCTGTCATTGTTGAAGAGTAAAAAAATGTAAATCAAAAATGGAATCCAATCTACAAATCAATTAATTATAAGCATAATCAATAAATAATTGGATAATGAACATGTGCAGTAATTACCGCCTCAAAATCAGTGTCACTGACTCAACACAGCAATGCAAAGGCCCTCACCCTTCTCACATTTTATCACCCAACTGTTTACACACAAAAAATCAATAAATAAAAAAAAATCAATAAATGGCTTAACAATACCAATAATCCATCAAGGAAGCCCTACGTAACACACTCACTAAAACATCCCACAAATGTTTAACAGGCGACAACATACACGAGTAAAGTGACAGAAATCTCAATGCGAGCCAGATTAACGTCAGTGTAATATATGTGGATGGCAGCTCCAGTGCAAAGGGGGCTCAAGTCCATCACCAGGGAGATGACAGCAACGCTGCACTTAGCACAGAAAAATGCACAATACCATCTGCCATGAGGCCTTCTAGGCCCAGGGGTCGAATGAGCTGCCATCAGTTCCCTGAGATCTATCTTTAAAAAACTGCTCTCTAACCACTCTGGGAAAGCGGTTATAGGCATGAAGAAAAGTCAAGTATTTGTCCCCCTAGGGGCAATTGGTTAAAGGACATTAATAAATCAAGTTCCCTACATATTTAGCAGCCATCAGATTTTAAATATGTGTTCTGTCTTTCTGCAGACTGGCGCAGTGTTTCCAATAGGAAGGTAATGCTTTTTAACTGTTAACGTGTTGTTTCTCTCTTAGTAAACCAGTCTGTATGCTTCAGATTATCCTGCTGACACAAAGAACCCGTCTACCCTGTACCTACTCCTTTCTACAGTATCTATCCAAAATTATGACGATTACATGAAACAAATGTGAGTACTTCAACCAAAGCATCAAATCTAGGGGGAAGCATCAAATCTCAAACAAATAGTCAAAAAAGTTACAAAAAATGTTCGGCAACCCTTGTTGTTGAACCCTGACCCTTTAAAAACATGTCGGGCCAATAACTCCTCCCTGCATCTGAGTGCCTGCCATAAAATGAAGGGTGAGGCTGTGGCTCAGATGGAAGTGGTCAACCAGAAGGTTCAGGGTTCAATCCCAGGCCACACTGATCTCAGAAAATCGCGCATGTATGACACGCCGATTTGTATGCCATTAATAATGACATGTTATTTTGCGTTGTGTGATATATGTTGGCTTGTTTTTAAGATTATAGCGTGTTTATCAATGCCGTTTGGCCTCCATTGACTTACATTGCCTTGCGATAGCGTGTGAATTTACGTGGTAGGGGTTAGTATGAAAGGGTGAAAATCCGCTTAGGGAGGTTGGTCTGGGGGGTGGATGGGTCAAACACAGTCAGGAGACCGGGGATCGTGTCCCACGTGTCACCTCTGCCAACCCTGTTCTTTTCCTAAACCCACCCCGGTTCTTCTCTTCCTAAACTCAAGCGTTGCTTTCCTTTCGCGATAACACGCCAAGTGGCAATAACAAGGCAAGTGGAGTGTATGTTTACGTCCGCTGTATTACGTGAAGTCATTACGTCATGTTGCTAGGCAGTCCCACGTGTCCTTGGGCCAGACACTGAACCGCAAATTGCTGCGTCATCAGAGTGTGTGTTGATCTGATGAGCAGGTAGCACCTTGTATAGCGGCCTCAGCCACGCTGTATGAATGTGTGAATGGGGCCTGTACTATGCAGAAGTGCTTTGAGTAGTCCTTGAAATAGAAAAGCGCTATGGAAATGCAGTGCATTTACATTAGATTTTATGTCTTCAAGTGTAAGATGCTAAATGTTTCCGTTATCTGACAAGTATGGTTTGTTGAGGAGAGTAAATGCTACTCTGTATCGCTTTGATATTCAATAAGATTACAAGGATTGTGTCTTTCTGCTGACGGCATGAATGCATGTAATTCTCCAGCCCTTGTATGTTCCAGCTAGCTGGACACTCCCAAACGATCCTGGGCCAAACACTGCAGATGCATGTATACATAAGGATTTACATATACATATACACACATATGCAGACATATTGTGAGTCACGTTCCCACATCAGAGGGGTTTCTCTGGGCTGATGGCAGGTAAGGATGTTAATCTCACAGGAAACAGGTAACACATTTGCACTTCACATATTCATCCACTGAATTTTTAATATTTTGTCAGGCAGTTCTGGAAAATATACTTCTCTGATGGGTTTATATATATATATAAGCAGGGGAATAAAAAAACAACCTAATCTCTCTGCCTTTGTACCTGTATTTCTTTTTTGCCTCTGCCGCTCACATCCCTTGCTCTCTCTCTTACCTCTCTCTGACTCTTCACTCTTTCATTTCTCCCTCTATTTCACGTTCCCTTTCTCAAACCTTTCTTTCATGTCTCCCCTCTCCTTCCTTTCCCTCCTTCTCTCTACAACCTTCTCTCTATCACTGCTGTCAGCGTGTGACAGATTAGCTCTCATCTCAGCATTACCATTTAATGACCCGGCCTTACATGGAGACACTCACCCTTGAAACTCATTACATCAAACATGACACTCGGCCCTGGTTGTGTGTGTGTGTGTGTGTGTGTGTGTGTGTGTGTGATGGTGTGCATAAGACGTCTTTTTTCTTGTTCGTTTGTGAACATGCACGCACACACACACACACCACAACCACACACACACAACACACACCACACACACACAACACACACACACACACACACACACACACACACAACACACACAACACACACACCACACAACACACACCACACATTCAAATTCTTTTACATCAGAGGTAATTTACAGTTGGTCGTGGGAAGTTTTGACTAACTGTCTCAAACACACAAACACAAAGTCTATTTTTATCTGGCTGCTAACAGCACTCTGTCCCACTGTTCACACTAATCTGAGCTACATAATTGGCACCATCTCTCTCTCTCTCTCTCTCTTTCTGTGTGTGTGTTTAATTCCGATTTTCTCTCCTTCCCTTCCTATGATATCCCTCCATCCTGTACTTTGTGGTGACCCTGGTGAGTTGTGCGTTTAGAGCTGGAAAAACCAAGCTCGGTCTCAGCAGGAGGGCAGACCTGCATCAGAGCTAAACCCCAGGTCGTGCTTACACAGAGGCTACAGAGAGAGGGATGGGTGAGGGGAGGGGAGGAAGAGAGAAAGGGATTCAAGTGGAAGGGGTGAAAATAAGGAAGAAGTAGAGAAAGGAGTGCTTGAGAGAAAGACAGACAAAAAGAAGGAGACAGACAGAGAGGAAATGTCTGGGAGTATTTTTAGGTTGCTATCAGTTGTGTTATTTAACACCTGCTGGGTACTGTTAGAGAGGAGAGGAGACAAAAGACAGAGAGGAGGCAGAGAAGGAGCAAAAAAGAGAGGAGAGGAGAGGTCGGGGATTGGGTTAGGGGGTTCAAAAGTATTTTATCAAATTAAAACCAATATCAAACCTGCTTATTGAATCAAAATCCTTTCGAAAGACCTGATTGAATCTACTGCTGTTAAGCTTCAAACAATGTTATAATGCTGTTGTGAATTTATTCCTATTTACCAAACTAAAACTCAAAGATGAATGTTCAGAATAGATTATTTCCCTGGATCGATTTTAGACTTGATGTTAAGATACTGTCGATGAAAAATAGGTTCAAATTTAATCAAAACAAGGTTAATCCAATTCAAAATTTAAGGAGTTAAAGGAACACGCCACCGTTTGTTGAAAATAAGGCTTATGACGGTCTCCCCGAGCTGTGGATAGGTGGGCCAACACATTTTTTGTCTCAGTGCATGCGTTGTTTTAATCCGGTGCAACACCGTCAGCGCCGCCGCTAGTTAGCTTAGCGTAGTGAATGGAATCCTATGATGCCGATTAGCATATTGTGAGTACAAGTGAGCAAAAAAAAAAAAGAACAACCTAATTACTTCTTGTGGCCTGCGTATTTACCATGAGTACAAATAGCAATGCAGATTAAGACTAGACAATTTCCTAGGCAGTTATTTATGTGGGACTATATTGGGTGGAAGCACAGCCGAAGCACTGCCGAATGGGTGCTGAGGTCACGTAGCACCTTAAACTTCCATGCTGCACTTTGGTAGCTTTGGTGGCCGCTATGTTGACTGTAAACAAAGCTGCTGCTGGTAGCTTCTCTATCGTCATCATGTTAAACCTGCCAATAGCGAGCCAGGTAGATAAGCCAGTTTGTGATTGGTTCCCGAAAATTGTGAACTGAAGCAGGAAAATTAAAAGTGAAGGTTTTCAGACCAAGCTGCAGCGCAAAATCAGACCGCTTTGTTTTTTATAGCAAAGGTGACCCACCTTACCTGAAATACAGTGTAGGGCTGGGCACTATATCAATGTTGTATTGGCACTGATATGAGGCTAGATATTGTCATACATTTTGGATCTCCTGATATGACTTTTTTTAAAGGCTGCATCACAGTAGAGAGATGTACATTTGTGAACTTATCAGACTTGCTGTTCTATGTTTTAGTTTCTGCCGTCCTCATGAGACATGGTAAGTAATGACAACAAAACGGTCGGAGCCGGAGGATTAAAAAAACATGATGGACCCTTCAGACTAGGTCATTATCTTCACTTGAGTTTCTGCAACGGGAAAGTCACCGGACGCCCCAATCTTCTGAACATAGTCACACTGACAAATCCAGAGAGAGTTGTGTGGAG
>NW_022605573.1:739763-743551 GCF_008692095.1 Etheostoma spectabile
TTAATTAGCTTTGTAGCAACTCATTTGGCAACGACTAGAATGCAATAGATGTTCATTAATATATAAAAGTTGCGTAATAAAGCTAAGACCACTTAGGCTTAGTCCAGACCAAAAGATTGGCGAGACAAAACCATTTCAGAACAATGCAGGATAAGTCTGCAGCTCTCTGAACCGACTCGACTCAAACCGGCTGATGGTGTCCTGCGATTCAGCTTGTTTGTAAAAGTATATCAAATTTGCTGACTCACAAGACATGCAACTATAGCAAGCACTACTTGACTCTGAAGCAATCCTCTACCATTTGTTCGGTTAACAGAATATGTTCCAGAAATAGACGTATCAGACTGTTACTGAGCCTTGAGACTTGATTTGACTTTTGTAACTCATGAACACAAAAAACAAGATGCAAAAGAGCATAAATACTTCAGAGGAGAAGAGGAGCAATCAGGTTTCACTAGAACAAAGAGTGCTGATTTACTACTCTGCTGTGATTCGGTGTGAGTATGTGTGTGTGTTTGTGAGTGTGCACTCATACTGTGTTTGATGGACAGTGAAATGGGAGGGTAAATCTACAGAGGATTCACCTTACAGCAACCTCCATCTGCCACACACACACACACAAAAAACACACACACACACACACACACACACAACACAACGCTCTGGCGCATGATTTCTGCCTGTAAAATCCCAAGTCTTTTAATCTCAAAGGAGGCTCAGCGCTCACACACACCACACACCACACACCACACACACACACACACACACACACACACAACACAACACACACACACACACACACACACACACACACACACACACACACACACACACACATACACACTCTCGCTCTCTCTCTGGCCCCTGGGAGGCCCAAGATATTGTTTAATCATTTCTAAGAAAGTTCTAAAGTAACTATATCTGATACATACATTAACATGATTCCTACATATTATAAGCAAAGATAAATCGGCCAAACATTGATGACATCCACAGACACAGTCAAGCTTAAGGATTTAATGTGCTACATGTACAGTATGTTCAACATTAAAACATGTATAAATATGTGTATGTCAATAGTTATGTTAATATATTGAAGTCACAACAAAAAAGTATGTATGAGGGCTTTCAGCCACCCTGCACATTTTTGTAGGCCCAGTTCAACATGCAACTCATTTATCATAACATTCGCAGTTGGGGGTCCCTGGCCTGTCTCTCTGTCAGCTAAGGGGTCCCTGGCCCCAACACGACAAGCACCAGGAAGTACGGTGGCCGACACGGAAACAAAAACTTGTTGGTGTGTTACATTTGCCAATTATGTGGCTCAGATTAGTGTGAACAGTGGGACAGAGTGCTGTTAGCAGCCAGAAAAAAAGACTGTGTTTGTGCCTTTGTATTGTTGTGTGTGTTGTGGGTGTGTGGTGTTGTGTGTGTGGTGTGTGTGTGTGTGTGTGTGTGTGTGTGTGTGTGTGTGTGTGTGTGTGTGTGTGTGTGTGAGAGAGAGACATTTGGTCAAAACTTCCATGACCAATGTAAAAATACCTCTGATGTGTGTAACAGAATTTGAAGGTGTGGTTATGTGTGTGTGTTGTGTGTGTGGTGTGTGTGTGTGTGTGTGTGGTGTGTGTGTGTGTGTGTGTGTGTGTGGGGTGTGTGTGTTTGGGTGTGTGTTTGTGTGTGTGTGTGTGTGCATGCACAGTTCAAAAACAAACAAGAAAAAAAGACCGAACTTTCTAGTACACTTTTTAACCATATCCCACCCACCAGCACGCCCAGAACAACCCACACCCACCGACTCCACCAAACACAACCCCACTCCCCCCGACCCACTACCCGCCGACCAAACTACCCCACCCCCCACCACGCCCCCGCCCACCCACCACACCCCACACCCACCACTCACACCCCCAACTCCCCCACCCCCCACACCACCAACGGACACCGACCCCGCCGCCGCCCGCCCCCAAACTCCGCCCACAACACCACCCCCCGCACCCCACCCCCACCCCCCGTCCCCCCCCACGCGAACCTCCCAGCCCCGTCCCTCCCACAACCGTCTTGCACACACACGAACATTTTTGCTCGTAATTTTTTTTTAAATATTTCCTACCCTGACCATGCAGAGAACAACACACACATCCACAAACACAGAGGGTGTTATTATGTTCAGTTCTCTCCAATCATACAGCCCAATCCATCAGCGAGCTGTCAGATATGACCTTCTACTGGAAAAAGAGAGACAGAGGGAGAAATAAGTCGAGTAAAAGAGGAAGAAGGGTCTGGAGAGAGGAAACGGATAGAGAGCGATTAAAAAAAAAGGAGAGAGAAAGAAAGAGTGAGAGTGATCGACAGTGTTGTGGAAGGAGAACGACAGCGAGACGTGATGAGAATAAGATCACTGTCCTGAGATTGGCATGCTGACACCCATATTGAATTTACACTAGAGTTGTCATGTGTCCTCACAGTGTCTGCTCTCAGCGGGGTCTGCACCGCGTCGGCTCACATTCAATTTAAATTCAACACGTTTTTACCATTTTCTCATTAATCCCTGTGCTGTCAGATCACATGTGAAGACTCACTGGCGGAGGCAGGGGGTGGAGAAAAGTACCCCCTTGTTAGACTTCAGAGTTATCTGCTTTGAGCTTTTAATTCAATTCTGGGTGGATCTTTTACTATCCTCAGAGGGGATCTGGTTTGTCTGGGGTTTTTACACCAATAAAGTCACTGAAACACAGAGGAGAGACCAGACCGATTTGTTTCTGAAACTGTGTTTCTGAGGTTTCACGGTGGTCCCTTAATGGTTTATTGTGATTTTTCACTCGTCAAATATGAAATTGTGGATTCCTCATTCCCAGTTAACTTTCTTATATTAATGAATGTCCGTTACATTCAAGCCGTTGCCAAATGAGTTGCTATAAAGCTAATTAAGACTATCAGCTCCACACACCTCTCTCTGGATTTCTCAGTGTGACTATGTTCAAAAGATTGTTGACGTTGAGGTTGTGCGCTAGCCGTAATGGCGGCGGAGAAAGATGCGAGCAAAGCCTGAGCTTTGTTGGTAGCTGTGATGTTGTGGTCGTCCTCTCCACAGGATTTGGGAAAAGTTTGATTTTCCAGCTCGCTCCGTTAGTGGCGTTGTTAAGCCAACAGCAGATCCAATAGTTTTAAACTTAGAGTACCCGCCTTCAAGGAAGTTAACACTTGTCAATGGACAGTGGCCAGACTTTCTGTACTAATGAAATGGACCAAATTCTGGTAGGACCGGGCTAATGTACCAGAGTCTGGTAAGACCAGGCTATTGTACCAGAGTCTGGTAGGACCAGGCTATTGTACCAGAGTCTGGTAGGACCAGGCTAATGTACCAGAGTCTGGTAGGACCAGGGTAATGGAATACGGTATGATAGTACCAGGAGGCTATGTAAAGGAGTCTGGTGGACCAGGCTAATGTACCAGAGTCTGGTAGGACCAGGGTAATGGACTAGTCTGCTAGGACCAGGCTAATGTACCAGAGGCTGGTAGGACCCAGCTACACTTTCACTACTTTGATCAAAGATGTCATGCAGCACCTAAAACTGGATAAACTCAGATATACTGTACATTGCTTGGTTTCGTTGAAAGCTTCTATAGTAGAAGCTAGGCCATACATAGTTCTTACCTTGTCTCTTAGCTATGATAACTACCTGAGGCAGGGCTGTCGGACTGGGGGTGGAAAGTAAGTAAGTAAGCAAAGGCAGTTTGTCTAGCCTATCAAGGCTAAAAGATAAATATAATTGGATGTCATCAGCATA
>NW_022605573.1:743561-745554 GCF_008692095.1 Etheostoma spectabile
GTAAGATATTTCCTCAAAACTACCAATAATCTTTCCAAGAAGAAGCAAATACAGACTGAACAGTAGGGGGCCGAGCACAGAACCTTGGGGCACACCACAAGACAGACTGACATGTATGTTCCTATGGACACAGCAAAACTTCTGTCTGAAAGAAAGAGGACCGAGTACCCAGGGCCTTCCTGAAGAGGGCCCAAAAATATGCTAGAATGAATAGCTGTGGATGTGGGTAGAGGCCACTGAGAATACCTCCCCTAACGAGCAATGTAAACTTTGATTATTATCTAATCTGATTATCAATTGTACAGGACTGTTAGGATAATTTATCAAAAATGGCAGAGTCACTGGAGTCGAATTTCAGCTTGTTTACTTGCAGCAAGGAATCAATTACATGCCCCACAAAAGTACAGAGATCGACTGGCGAACATCCTCAGCAGATCCTCTTTGAAGCAGAAAGTCCCATGGCAACAGAATAGACAATCAGTATACATATTCTCATCATGATAGTCAATGGGTTACTCCCATGAGTTGCCATTGAGCTCCCACACATGTGCTTCGCCCTGAGGCGCTTTCTATTCTTACAATAGATAATGGTCATAACGGTTCAAAGTACTCCTCCTCACCCAACCCACAAAGCCCTCCATAACCGGGCGTCTTCTTACCTCACAGACCTGCTCTATCGCCACAAACGCTATCATGATGGTTCAAAGTACTCCTCCTCCCCCACAAAGCCCTCCATAACCAGGCATCTTCCTACCTCACAGACCTGCTCCATTGCCACAATCCCAACATCAACAATTGGATTCGGTATTGGGAAGCAAAAAAACTGTTAAAAACAGTCACAAAAACTTAGTTTTTTTCTGACAAGGACCTATTGTGTTTGTTTCTGTGTATGCAAATGTTTTTTTTGTGAAACTAATTTTGTAATATTTTATAGAATTCGTAAGCTCTCTAAAAGAACAATAAAAAGACGTTTAAAAAAAGAAGATTCATGGAGTCTAAATGCAAGTATCAAGATCAGGCTACACCTCCTTACGTTAAAGAGATCTGTACTACAATGGGATGGGATTAAGATAAACATGCACCACAGTTCCCTACGCTTAAGGGAAAATCATACTAAATTACAGTCATTTTAAGTTCCTGTTCTGTGCAGCAGCAGTAGTGGGGGGGGGGTATTCTTGCTGTATTTGCACACCACTACTCTCTGAATAATAAAAAAGACAAAGCACCTCATGCGAGGCTCCGAAAGCAAGTGACGGTGGAAAGGAAAGGACATTTTGCTGATACAAAGGACCTCCTGGGGACCAAAGAATGAAGTACAGATAGCGTATTCGTTGAAGCATTTCATTGAAACGTAATGTCTCTAGTAAGCAAGCGGAGGGCCCTGCAACACATCTCCCAGTCGGAGAATATCTGGAAAGAACAGAAAAAGGGAAGAAAGCAGGCGAGGCGAGCGAGCGGGCTGGATGGACAGATGGATGAAGAAACAGATGGATGGGTGGATAGATGGGAGGGATTGTGGGTATAGCTCTGGGCTCAGGGATTAAGCCACAGATTAATTCTTTAACCAAACAGGATGCAGAATTTGTTAAAAAAAAAATGTAAATCACACATCATGATCTGGATATCTGTGGCGGCCTCTCACCTGCTTATCTGTCACTGGAGTGGGGATGCTTTTACATAACAAGCCGTTATGAGGGGGGAGGGGGGCACAAATAATGCATACATAATTGTACTTGGATAGGATATGTGTAGTTGTAAAACTCCAGTAAGTAGGCTGGCAAGGCTATTTTATCCACTGTAACCCTCGTGTTGTCTTCACTTTCGGGACCCCCTCGTATCCCTTGGGTCAAACCGACCCGGGACTTATTTTGGGTTTAAAAAACAATTCAGAGATAAAATTTTACTTCATAATCTATTAACAGATATTGTCTTTATCTCAATTTCAAACAGTTGAGATAATATATATGTTTAGGGAATGCAATCAGTCTCTACT
>NW_022605573.1:745564-749585 GCF_008692095.1 Etheostoma spectabile
TTAAAAATGGAAGTGGGTTTTTTTTTTGTCATAAGGTTTTAACTCATGCTAAAAATCCACCATGTGATCATTCTTGTCTTGGAAAAGTGGTCATATCCAGAATAATGTTCTGAATTGAGTCTGAAATACATGTTTATCACAGGAAATAAGGCAAGGCCGTTGATTTCAGGTAGACAAAATGTAACTTGTACCATTTTTTTTCTTGTAAAGATTTGAAATGGGTCAATTTGACCCGAATACCATACAAGGGTTAAACATGAGATGAAGTGACTATCTTCTCTAATACAGATGATGCTGAACTGAGAACTGAGCCTCCTAGCAAGCAAGCTAACTAACCAGCCAGCCGGACACTAAATTTGGACAGTTTAACAACTTCATGTTTCATTCATACGCTCTTAGCCCATAGCATAGAAAAACAGAGCGCTTTTGCCAGATTTCTGACAACTTTGTTTGGCAACAAGTTGGGTGGAATTAGCAAGCTAACATTAGCTAACTAACTATCTAACAAGCTACGTAAGTTTATACTTGCTAACATGTGGACTTGTGGAAAAAAACTATTGTTTTGTCATGACTAAATTAATGATGACTCAGCATCATCTGTTTTGGAGAAAAGATTTCACTTTAATCGATGTTTAAAAGGGAATAAAACAGCCTTCCAGTCTACTTGCTGACGCAATTCAATCTCACCCACGAGTCCCAGCAGAGTCCTGTGTACCGTTAATGTAAAGGGAGAAAACCAAGCACTTCCCATGGTCTCTAAATGTAGCATACCTATAGTAAGCTCCTTTGTAGTAACTAGTGGTAAATGGGGTATGGGGGGGGGGCTGGCGTCTCCCTTAGAGACAGGGTGAGAAACTCAGTCGTCCGAGAGGAGCTCGGAGTAGAGCCGCTGCTCCTTCACGTCTAAAGGAGCCAGTTGAGGTGGTTCAGGCATCTGGTAAGGATGCCTCCTGGGGGGGGTCCCTAGGGAGGTGGTCCAAGCACGTGCAGCAGGGAGGAGGCCTTGGGGAAGACCCAGGACTAGGTGGAGGGACATCCAGCCGGGAGGAGGCCATGGGGAAGACCCAGGACTAGGTGGAGGGACATCCAGCCGGGAGGAGGCCAAGGGGAAGACCCAGGACTAGGTGGAGGGATTATATCTCCAACCTGGCCTGGGAACGCCTCAGGATCCCCCAGTCGGAGCTGGTTGATGTGGCTCTGGAAAGGGACGTTTGGGGTCCCCTGCTGGAGCTGCTGCCCCGGCGACCCGATACCGGATCAGCGGACAAAGATGGATGGATGGATGGATGGATATCAGAAAAGCAGAACTGAGCACACTCTTTTAATATTTATTTTTTTAACTGAGGTAATATCGTTATCACTGTATTCAACAACGTTATTGCATATTTTCCTCATATTGTGCACCTGACGGGACTAACAATTTAATAGCTTTGTGAATTGACACATGGCTATTTTAGTTAAAAATGTCTTCTCAGATTTTCATATGCAGAGTCTTTTGTTTTGAATCACACTTGCAGCTTTCACGTGATTAGATGCATATGACTTGTGTTTGAGGAGCTTTCAAAAAAAAGAAAAAGAAATGACAGCTCCTTTCTGTGCTGTCTTGAAAATACAGCAGCCAGCGAATGTGTCATAAGTAGAAGAAGCATGCTGGCAGCTTTTTTTCTCCCTCACCCTCTCTCTCTCTCTCTCTCTGCTAATGGGATGTGAAGCACATTGTAATGCTCTCCATTATGATAATAGCCGCCACAAAACAACGCATCACTCCAGTCGCATTAAAACATGTCACTCTATTACCACAATCAAGCATGACACGGGGGGGGGGGCTGGTATTGTGTGTGTCTCCTTGCCTACCTGTCTGCCAGTTGCTTTTCCAAGCCAGTCTGCCTCCTGCTTACCGCATGAGTAATATGATGTGTCTCTGTCTGTCTGCCTGTCTGTCTGTCCATCTGCTAACCTGTCTGCCTGTCTCTCTCTGTCACCTCATTACTGGATAGGGCTGCAGGAATATGTAATTGCAATTATCTTGACGGATATTGCAATTGCGATACGATTCACGATATTGGAGGGAATGATCATTTTTGTATCGTTATTCTCACTTTCGTTGAAAGAAATTTAAATTAATATTATTATTATTATTATTATTATTATAAATTATCTGCACCAAACAAGGATTTTTTTGGTTTTGTTTTATAACGTCAGTAGGATATAATTTGCAGATCTCTGCAGCAACACAACACTTCATTAAGAATGGGTTGACACATACCTTGCCTCGAGATTTGGATTTTGCACTAGTCCATTTTATGATTTTGATATAAATATGATTAATGGTGCAGCCCTATTACTGGAAGTAACATAATAAGATTTACAAAACTTCCTATTGTCTTAGTACACACAGTTACAGTGGATGCATGGCCCTTAAGGGGATTAGGAAGTCTGTTAAAAAAAAAACAATCAAAGCCGCCTTGATACAATATTGGCACAAAATACTGTTGATTATTATCTTCATTAATCTTTAGTTGTTTGGTCTATAAAATGTCAGAACATCATTTTTACTTTTCTTTCATTAAAAAATTACTCAAACCACTTAATCAATTAGCAAAGAGTTGATTAATTAAATAGTTGACTAATATATCAGTGTATTTAGCAAACAGTATGTGTGAAACGTCAAGAATCTGCCCATGACTGTGTACCTTAGTCACTGAGTCTGTAGGGGCTCTCCACTGAGATCACGTACTATTCCCTTTAAAGTCTATGAGGCCCTGAATTCCAATTAGTTTGAATATATCCATGAACTACAAGCAGCTTTTATTGAAGATCTCCATGGTCCTGCAAACATCTAGTGCTAACAATGCTAGGGCTCTGTCCACTGTGCTGTAGCTCTCCATGGTCATGAAAACATCTAGTGCTAACAATGCTAGGGCTCTGTCCACTGTGCTGTAGCTCTCCTTGGTCCTGAAAACATCTAGTGCTAACAATGCTAGGGCTCTGTCCACTGTGCTGTAGCTCTCCTTGGTCCTGAAAACATTTAACACTAGCAATGCTAGGGCTCTGTCCATTGTGCTGTAGCTCTCCTTGGTCCTGAAAACATTTAACACTAGCAATGCTAGGGCTCTGTCCACTGTGCTGTAGCTCTCCTTGGTCCTGAAAACTTCTAGCGCTAACAATGCTAGGGCTCTGTCCACTGTGCTGTAGCTCTCCATGGTCCTGAAACCAGTCAACTTGCTTGACATTATCCATAAACTACCCAATTCAATTTCAAATTTAAGTTACCTTAGTAATAATAATGACAGAGACTCAACAATTTCGCCCCAAGAGCAAGGCCTTCGTAGCGACAGCGGCGAGGAATAACTTCCTTTTACAGACAGAAACTTCAGGTAGATCCTGGCTCTTGGTGGGCGGCCATCTGACTAAGAAAGAGAGCGAAAGATAGAGAGAGAGAGACAGATCCTGGACTAAATACAAGCTCATTGACCACCAACTGGCCGTAGAGACAGGAAGACTCAGACAGACATGGCTGCCCAGAGAGAAGTATATATGTGCTCACTGCTCAACAAGGGAGCTAGAAACAGTGATACACTTCCTCCTCCACTGTGAAATATTCTTTGGAAAAATAGCAAAAAATAGCTAATTTCCCAATGTCACCAGAAAAGAAGCTTGTAATTCTCGTATGAGAAGGGACAGCAGCTCCAGTGGCACCTAAATATGTGTCTGCCTGCCCCATCCTGAGGGTATCTCCACTATAAGACCCTAACATTACAGATTGATTTAATATTGTACAATGATTATATTGTACAAAACTCTGTATTGACATGTGTTATGTAATTGTTTTATAGTGTAATATGTTGTATAATAATCAGTGCAGTATAGAATCCGTGTGACACCTACTGTATGTACTGTATGTATGTGATATGTACTAATATTTGCACTTTCTGTAAACTGCTTTGGCAACATGTTTTCTTTGTTCATGCCAATTGAATTGAAAGAGAGAGAGAGAGAGAGAGAGAGAGAGAGAGAGAGA
>NW_022605573.1:749595-754770 GCF_008692095.1 Etheostoma spectabile
AGAGAGAGAGAGAGAGAGAGAGAGAGAGAGAGACAGTGAGAGAGACAGAGAGAGAGATGCAAAGCAACTACAATAATACCCAACAATAATAATTATAGAAATATGACTCACAGTAAGTATAGCAGTGGGTATAATAGAGCGACATGATGAACAGTAGGGCTGCAACTAACAATTTTTTTCATTGTCGATAAATCTGAGGATTAGTTTCTGGTTTAATGGATTAGTTCTCCACGCCGAAGATGACCTCCTCAAATGTCTTGTTTTGTCCACAATTCAAAGATATTCAGTTTTCTGTCACAGAGGAGAGAAGAAACTAGAACATATTCACAAGTAACAACCTGGAATCAGAGAGGATTTACTTTTCTATTATAACAAAAACCCCGCAAACCGATTAATCAATTTTCAAAATACTTGCAGATTATTTGATTGGTTTAATAGATTTTAGAAACAATGGCAATTATACAAGAAGAGATTATAGAGCTGCAGCAGCCACCATCGAGGTGCAACCACAATCCAAGGCGAGGCGAGAAAGCACAAGGACTCCATGTCCATCATGTACTGGAGGAGCTTGGCCCACCTCAGACCTCACCACAGAAGTCAGTTTCTATTGCACACTCCCTGCGACCCAGAAGGCCTTTAACGAGTCCTCCTTGGTCCTGAAAGTAGACAACTGTTTAACGTTTTAATCTGTCTATTTATAAATTTTGAGAGGCCGTGTTGAACTATGTCAGATCTGTCCATGGTGCTGAAGACATGTAGGGCCTTCCTTAATAAAGGCCGTCTTATGGTTGTGTGGAGGCTTCACACAGAGCTTTCACTATAGCCTATATAAAAGTGGCCTGATGTGTATCCATGTGCGCTGGTGTGTGCTTCAAGCCGGCATGTGTGTGTGAGGGTGTGCGTGTGTGTGTGGAGTGGGTGATAGAGCGAGGGAGAAGTGAGAGAGTGAAGGCGATTAGCTTCGGAGCGAGTAGTGACTCTAGAGTCATAGCGATAGAAACAGTGTCTCCTCTGTGCTTTCTGACCAAGGTGAGAAACCAGAACCAGGAAATATGTAGGGGAAATGCAACGCTACCAATCCATGGCCGAGCGATGTGCATCGCAGCAACGTGTAGTTTCATTTTCAGAGAGACGCACGTCAGGCTACGGCTAAGGGTCCGGCGTAGACGCAGAGGGGTCTGCAGGGATACGCCGTTGTTTCTCAGCAGAACCATAAAAAGGCCTTTTAAGGCACCCATACTGTGTTAGAGCTCTCTGTGGTTGTGAAACTATCCACAGCTCACTATGGCACTGTGACCATGTCAGAGCTCTCCGTGGTGCTGAAATCCCATTATGGCCACATTCAGCACCGGAGTTTAAAATTCCACGTTGGGGACTACTACTTTGCCGCTGGAAATTCTGCCGGATATCACTGTTTTCGGCTGGATGTCCACTACCTGAGGCTTTCTCAGTGTTTTATTTAAAATCCCAGTAGATTTCTGGGGACTATGGTTCCCTGGTCCTCAGATCTCTGCAGGGTAAATCCAGACAGCTAGCTAGACTATCTGTCCAATCTGAGGACTATGGTTACCTGGTCCTCAGGTCTCTGCAGGGTAAATCCAGACAGCTAGCTAGACTATCTGTCCAATATGAGATTTCTGTTGCACGACAAACAACTTTTGAACACACACATGTTCCAGCAAAACAAGTTCCTTATCCACTACACAGTGCAAGCTCACCAAACAAGGCACCCAAACGGCGTGGGAGCTCTCCGTGGTTCTGAAACTATCCACAGCTCACTGTGGCACTATGACCACGTCAGAACTATCCGTGGTGCTGAAATCAAATCTGAGCCCCGTTCAGCACCAACAAAACGTACTGTAGGTGCGCAAGCGCTCTGCCTTTTTATTGCCACGGGTTTACAGACACATATATGACTCTATCCATGAACTACACGCAGCTCTTTACGATCTTTTTTAACAGACGCTCTCTCAGTGTAGAGCTCTCATTGGTTCCTAAACACCCCCTGGGTCCTTACAGGCGTCTGCTACCAAACCCCATCTCTGACCTGTTGTTTCCTGCTCGGCTGTGTTGTTTACTGTTCTGTCTTAAGGACAACCAGTGCGAGCCATCTAATAAGCAACATCATTTACTTTGATTTTATTCCATGTGTTACTGGCTTCACAGAGATGCTCTTCTTTGCACAATGAATTATCAATTTGTATAATTCAGAGTAGATCTTATCTTGCTCTCCTCTGAGTACAAGTAGAAGTGAACATCTGCATGCATTGGGTGAATTATATATATATATATATATATATATATAAATAACCTATTACATGAAAATGTTGATGTTGTCTTCCCCAGTATTATGTTGCCATATAATGCCCCTCTACTGGATCTTCCTACTCACCTTACATCCTCCCGTCCTCCCCCTATTCTCTCCTGCCCTCTCTCCTCCCTTCTGCCATCTTTCCTCATTCCACCCTCTCCTTTTGGTTATCCTCACTTCATCACCATTGCAATCTCCTCCCCTCTGCCCTTGTCTTTTTCTGCATCCCTTGTTTAACACTCTGGTCCTTCCCTTACCAGTTCCCCCTCCTCCTCCTTCCACTCTTCTCCTTTCCTCCCCTGCTCCCTCTACTCACTTCCAACATATTTTCTCACCTCACCCTTTCCTAACTCCGTGATCCCTACCTATCTCTAGTCCTCTCTCTTTTCCTTCCGCCCTGCCTCCTTCTCCTCTGCACTCTCCTCCTCCCCTCTCTTGTGTTCTCATCTCCTAGCCTCCTGCATAATAGATGTGTCTGTAATGCCAGTCAACTGGAGCGGCATGATGAGGCAGCTTTCGAAACACAGAGTGAGACACAGAGAGAGAGAGAGAGAGAGAGAGAGAGAGAGAGAGAGAGAGAGAGAGAGAGAGAGAGAGAGAGAGAGAGAAGGCTCCCCCAAAATGGGTTCTATTACTGCGCTCCCACCCACACGCGCGAACGGATGCACCCATCCACGCGCGCGCGCGCGCACAGGCCCAACGCACACATTCCCATACAGGCTGCCAGCCTGGCCGATGCATGGCAGCACAGAAGTGAGACGCCAGAAATAACAATCAGCCTCTCAGAACCAGCAGAGAGAGGACTGTCCACGGCGCCACTGGGCTACGTTTTTAGAGGGATTTTAATAAATGGTCTGTATTGCCCAAGAGAATGGCACAATGGCACCAACAGTGCCAACACAGGCGCCAAAAAAGAAGGAAAGAGTGCAATCACACACAGAGCGTTACGGCAGAGCCTAATCACATTACCGCGAGGATTCATTTCCATGTCACTAAGAATAAAACTACAGTTTGCACCACGATCAACCGCGGTCTGCCTGGGATCCCCGTGCATGGCAGAAAAAAAAGAAGAAGAAAAAAATCAACTGCATAGCAGGGCTCGGTCCCATCGAAGCATCCTCCGCCATCTCACACACCCTGCGTTATTAACAGCCGGTCAATCAGCAATCTTACCTTTATCGATCTCCACCTTCTCTCCCCGTGTCTCCTTTCTCCAGAATCCCTTCTTCTTCTTCTTCTTCCTCTCCCGATCCGTCCACTAATGGATGAGTTAAATCACAATGAGACGAAGCCCCGCACGGCTTTACAAAAAGAAAAAAAGAACAAATACGTTGATCGGGCTCGGCTGGTTATCCCAACTCCTGCTCTCCTCTTCTGCGCTCCTATTCCTTTCCCATCCACACAGAGATATAGAGAGAGAAGCTCTCCTGGTAGTTTCCAGGGGCTGAATAAACCAGAGTGTGTGTGTGCGCGCGCGTGTGTATGTGTGTGTGTGTGTGTGTTGGGGGGGACCGGACAGCAGCAGAAGAAGCGGAATTACCAGAACAGACGTGCGCGCAGTCAGGCAAAAGGCGAAAAAAAAGCAAAAGGGAGCAAACCGGGAATCCAGGTGCCGGTGGTCTCACCGTGCAAACCCACGAGAAGCACTCTCACGTGCATATAGATCCTCAAAAACGAGAAGGGTGGGTGGATGGATGGGTGGGTGCATGGGGTCACACGGTTGCTGGAAGACAAAAAAAAATCCTATAAGCCTCCAATGCGCATCCCAAAGCCGAATTAACGTTACTCCAGAAACGTATTTCAAAGAAATAGCGAGGTGAGAGCTCGTGCCATCCGTGTGCACATGCTGTATCATTCGAGCCCAGTCCCTCAGAGAGATATCCAAAGCGAGACGAAGCAGAGGGGGGGAAAAAAGTGATGTACGGGAGGTTAAATACCTTCAATTCCGCTAACGCTCATCCCAAGTCCCGGTAAGAAATCCGTGAACTGATCCGGTTTGTGTTTCAAAACCCGAACCCTCTGAGAAACTATACACCCAGCAAACAACGCTGAGGGTGTCCTTGAGTGCAAATAACCCTCTCACTTACCCAAGCATCCGTCTGCAGGGGGTATGAACGGGTGGTCTGTCCCTCCAGGTAGGTCGGTAGGGCCCTGTTTAACCAACACAACCCCAAAATAATCCGGCAATGCGCGTGCTTTCCATCCGTCAGCACGCAGGGCTGAAAGCTGCTCTCTGTCTTTATTTTTCCCCCTTTCCCGAAACCGAGAGGGAAAGAACATGCAACCTCCGTCCGGTGTAGCCTTGCAGCCGGCCCGGGCGGTGTCCGGCTCCGTCCTCCGGTGATTAATTATTAATCACACAACTGAAAAACTGACTCCACCGGCGGGGAAGCTCCGGAAACATGCTTTTTAGGGGGGGGGAGAAAAATGGAAAGCAGCCTACCGGTCGTGTGGCAATGACTGGAGCTCGACTTTCAACAAGCTAACATGTCTTAGCAGAGGCGTGGGGACCTTCAGCAGGATGTGCATGCGCACCGAAAGTCGCCTATTTTTAGAGAAAGAAATAAAAAAAAAAAAGAAAGAAGAGAAAGACTGTGGGAGGCTTGTCTTCACCGACGCTCCGGAACGTCTTTTGTCCCGTTTCGTCCTCCTGTCTGTCACTGACAGCTGCTGCTGCTGCAGCCGGGGGACATGTTGAGACAAACGGTTAAAGTTTGAATTTCAGCCGCAGATTTTCAGCGCGTGCTTCCCGCCGTTTGGAGGCGGGCTGTATAGGCGCACGAGGCTGACTGCCTTGCAGAGAGGGCAGATAGGGAGAGCGGGATGGAGGGAGGGAGGTGGGGGGGGGGGTCTGTGCAGTGTGC
>NW_022605573.1:754851-755421 GCF_008692095.1 Etheostoma spectabile
ATCTATCTATCTATCTATCTATCCATCAGCTAGTTTTTTTCCACATAGCTACTAGACAGACTGACAGACAACTGTTGATAGATAGCTAGTGATAGATAGCTAGTGATAGATAGCTAGTGATAGATAGCTAGTGATAGATAGCTAGTGATAGATAGCTAGTGATAGATAGCTAGATAGCTAATGATAGATAGCTAGTGATAGATAGCTAGTGATAGATAGATAGTGATAGATAGCTAGATAGCTAATGATAGATAGCTAGTGATAGATAGCTTATTGCCACTCTTCATTCTAACCCCAACCGGTCGTCAGACACCGCCTACCAGAGCCTGGGTCTGGGTCTGGGTCTGGGTCTGGGCCTGGGTCTGGGTCTGTCCCAGGTTTCTTCCTAAAAGGGGAGTTTTTCCTCGCCACTGTCGCACTGTTGCTTGCTCTGGAGGAAACTACTAGAACTGTTGGGTCCTTGTAAATTCTGGAGTGTGGTCTAGACCTGCTCTATCTGTAAAGTGTCTCGAGGTAATAAAAATGAATTGAATAGCTAATGATAGATAGCTAATGATAGATAGCTAATGA
>NW_022605573.1:755431-756270 GCF_008692095.1 Etheostoma spectabile
AATGATAGATAGCTAATGATAGATAGCTAATGATAGATAGATCTTGATAGATAGATCTTGATATTTTATGACCTTTCCCAATTTTATGAGAATTGCTTGTTATCAAAATATTGACTTTGATGTTGACAGTTTGAGAAGTTAAATGGATGTTTCAACGTATATCTGTAATTGTTGTGGACAGTACAGTACAGTAAATTTTGTAGTACATACACGTTTGTTTGTATATCAAAGAGTTTACTCTCTTCAAGGTGTATTTGTCTGTGAATGACTTTCTGGCCAACAAAATAAATAGTTTATTCAGAGCCCATTTGATATTTTTTCACAGTCAAATGATGATGGAAAAGGCGTAACCGTGGCATAACTGTCGACATTTCTGCCTGTATTGATAAAAGGGACAAAAACGTTAAAAAAAGAAATAGAGGAAAAAAACTCACAAAAACATCAAAAGTTGACAAATGTCAAAAAAGGTGCCACAAAGTTTGGTTAAATTAAAAAAAAAGAAACAATGTGACAAAAAAGTCTACAATAAAAGCAACTAAAACCTCAACAAAATTGTGAAAAAATCAAATAAAAAAATGTCAAAAGGTGACAAAAACTTTGTAAAACAAAATAAAGTACAAACCTCAAGAAAGAAGGCACCAAAAACTGTCAAAACAAAAACTCAGAAAGAAGCAATAACAAGATCATTGAAAAACAACTCTAGAAATGCCACAAAAACATTGAAAATAAGTATTAAAAACATCATAAAATGCAGCAAAATGTCAGAAAAAGCTACAAAAACATAGAAAACGTGACAAAAATGTTCATGCAAAAAGCAACCAAAACTTCAGAAAATGCCC
>NW_022605573.1:756280-757295 GCF_008692095.1 Etheostoma spectabile
ACTTGGGGGGGCTGTAACCCCCCCTCCCCCCCCCCACCATACATTACACCTATGTTCAAGACCCAGATTGGGGCCAGCAGGGAAGAGCCACCACATTGGTGGGTTTCAATTTGGTGATGATGCAGAGTAAAAATAAACAAGTACATAATAAAGTACATAAAAAGGATTCCTTTCGACGAAAGTTAGCATTGAAGTTAACGTAGATGGCGTTAGCTTGGAATTCTTAAAACAGAACTTAAAAATGCACAATAGTTTATGTATGGACCTTTAAAGTTAACATACTGGGAGATATAGGGGAATATTACACTTTGATTGGATTGTTAATGCTAGCTTTGGTTAGCATAGAGTGAAAAGAGACATGTCGGCTTTCATAAAGAAAAACATATTTTATCAACAGACAATGCCTTAGTTTCAAATAAACAAAGAGACAACACATTCCTGCCTGGGGTTACGTTTTGAAATGTGTTTTTGCATTCAGTTTTCATCTTCTGTGCATCACAAGGAAAGCACCCAATGCTTTTTAACTTTCAATTAGGAGCGCGTTTGTCTTTGAAATAACAGAGCACAAGACAATCCTGTTTTGTCACAGTGTAGAAAACACTGTCAATAGGAAAAGGGAATTTTCATCTTCATGTTTATGGCGATAGACAAATTACAAAAGTATGGAAGAATGGAAGAAGGACGTAAAGTACGCAGGGTGAAAGGAAGGGAAGGTTTTGAGGTGGCAATGCTCTACGTGGACTGTTGTCGGAATATTATAACGCTGTGCAAGTGGAAACGTGCTTCGCATCTGTCAGTCAGACGCCGACACTGTTAACGTGAGGCAGCGTGAGCAGACGAGGCGACAGAAGACAAAGGAATAACCATGATGGATGAGTTGGGACTTGGTGATAACGGAAAGGTGGAGAACATGGAGAGCCCTTCGCCATGTCTCACACACACACACACACTGCATCTCACTATCTTTGTGGGGACCCGTCATCGACACAATGCATTCCCTAGCCCCTTACCCTAA
>NW_022605573.1:757305-770327 GCF_008692095.1 Etheostoma spectabile
CACAGCTAAATGCCTAACCTTAACCCTTACCCTAACCTTAACCCTTACTCTAACCCTTACCCTCACCTTAACCATGACAACTAAATGCCTAACCTTAACCCTTACTCTAACCTTAACCTAACCTTAACCCTTACTCTAACCTTAACCCTTACCTTCACCCTAACCATAACCTAATTCAAACCCCAATCCTAAAACCAAGTCTTAACCCTCAAACGGACCTTTAAAGTTGTGGGGTCCAGCATTTTGGCCCCACAAAGCTGTCGGGACCCCACAGGTATACTGTGTTCCCGGTTGTTGGATCCCACACATATAGTTAAACGAGAACACAAACACACACACATACACTTTTACTGTGGCATAAAACAAGTTAGTTGACTTGGTAATAAAGACAAGGAACGTGTTAAGACATCACACACACACACACACACACACACACACACACACACACACACACACACACACACGGTCCTCAGCCGGTGTATAGAAATTACGTTTAAGTCATTAAATATACATAAAAAAAGGAAGGGTGATACCAAGCCTCTCTAGTATTTGATCGGTTTCTCGGTGTAACACACACACACACACACACGCACAAAATACATACACATAAAATAATCTCTGACCTACATGCACACATGTTACAACAAATTCATAGATTAGACACAATGGATTGATGTGGTGGATTGGAAAGATGATGGAAGGCTGGTAGATGTCAAGGCCCCCCACCCACACACCCACACCCACACCCACAGTTTGATCAGGTTTAATCCCGGAAAGATTTTGTCAATGATGATTTGAAATAATGTGCCATTAAGAACCAGGAGAAGCCAGAATTTTCATTTCATACAAAAACTCTGCAGCAGCTGATCCTGCTGATAAAAAAGCCTCTATAATCTGTAGGCATAATAGCACAGTGTTAAAATCACTGCTTCGCTGTTTACGGGGGGGGGTGGGGGGTTGGGGGGGGGGGGGGGGGGGGGGGAGATCTGTGCTGTTGCAAGAGATTTTCAGTCTGAATAAAATAAAATTAATTAGACGGATGATTCCCATTAAATTATTTACTTGCTAAGCAGAGTTTTGGGCATGATTTACACACAGTAATCACAACGTAGGGGTTGTGACATGTAAAATAATATAATAAAATCCAGAGCTGCAAAGGGAAGATATTTGGCAAAGTTGATTGTTGTTTTTCTTTCTTTCAATTGCAACATATTTATCAAGATGCATGACTACCGTGGCTTTGAGCCGGACACGCCGGATCTTGTTCCAGCTTCTCCAACCTTTTTTTTGTGGTTCAGGCACCATCTTAGCCTGAATGCCAGTCAAATTTAGCCCCGCCCACAACATTCGAGGTCAGGAAGTAGTCGATTTTGAACATGACGTCAAGCTAGCACTTTTAAATTCTCATGCACACTTTGTTGTGCATACCAATAAATAAGTGTTTTTAAAAATGCAAAGAAATCTCCTGAAATGTTTCAACATATAGAATTCATCCCTCAATTATATCTAAATTAGCCCTTTATACATGGTTTACATGTATTTGCCGTTATCCCAGACACACCGTTAGCCATAAAGCAGCAACATGACTAAAAATGACACATGGTTTATTAATAAGCCATTAATATGCAGGACACAGCAGTAGCAAGGGATGATTGCTGCTTGTTAAAAATGACTGTTGTATTTCTTTTAACGTTTCACACCCAGTACATGGACTGAAATGAAAAGAGACATTACCCTGATGTGCACACAGCGTTGTTTAGTGACCTCTAACCCCCTTTTTGAGTCGCCAGACAAGACGTAAGTAAAGCATATTAATATTTTTTCCACCAAGTGATGTATAAATACACCATTTTTTTATGCAGTTGAAAATGTGTATGACAAAACCAGCAGTGCTATCCAGATTGCAGTTTTTTTTATCAACATAATGAGGACACATTTTAACATTTTAAAACAGCTGGGGGTGGGAGTGGAACTAGCGGCAACTAAGTTTAGGCAACAAAATAATTCTTAATGTAAAACCTACTAAAATGATGTTAGGGACATCACGGGGTCACAGAGTAAGGGCCGTACTTCATGGTTCATTTCAAAAATGGATCAGCTGACTTTTGCTTTCACACCGGATGGGAATACTATGAAGGTAATGTTCACCAAATTAAGACATTTGAGTCGCCGTACATTAACCCTTGTGTTGTCTTCACGTCAAAAATGAAAATCGACACTTTGTTGGTGCTTTTAAAATGATTGTTTTGAAACTTTCTTACGTTTTTTTCAATGCTTGTCCCTTTTTTGGGACATTTAACACTACGTAAAACTTTAGTTTTACAGTATTTTTGGGAATTTATGCTCAATAAACCTATTTTTAGCAAATTCTACCTAATGTTTGAGTTCAAAAAGCAGAAATTAGGAATTATTGAGACTAAAATGAAAGGAATGGATGTTGATGGATAATCACAGACTGGAATATGTCAACGTTTCCTCAATACTATTTCAAAACCACTTCAAGACGCCCCAAAATTCAAGACGCCCCAAAATTAATGAAAGTAGAGATTTGTACTTGGCAAAGAGCATTGTGTGGAATCAATCATGTTATTTTGGGGAATTAAAAAGAACATTGATATAGGAAAACGGGTCAACATGAGGGTTAAAGACCATAAAGGTGACACATTCACATCACGTCCCAGATCACTGGGACAGCTGCACACTGCACATTGGAGTTCTTGCTTTCATTTGATGAGGGGAATAAAATCCAGACAAGTTTGTCTGGTGGTGAGGCATCCGTCCTGGGGCGGGGGGGGGGGGGGGGGGGGGGGGGGGGGATGGGAGGGCAGCAGGAGGTTTTTTAATAAAGCAGACGGGGAAACAACGTTTACATTCAGATGGCATCTGTTTGAGATTATTTCTCAGAGGACCACAGATGAAATGGAAATTACTTTATCGCTTGTTAGCCAAATTAAACATCTGATGAAGTGCAGAACTTTTTATTAAGTGCTCTGACTTGAACCTAGTTCATTAGAAATGTGGAGGAAACAAAAGGAAAAAAAATAATTACATTACTGTGAATAAGTTATGTTTTTATTGCTTTTTGTGTGTGTGTGTGTGTGTGTGTTTAGCACTAGTTGATATGTATTAATGTAATAATAAGTAAGGGGTTGTGGTTTCTGTTGGTTTGAGGTTCTGTTGTTATTGAGTATTTGTTCTGTTTCCTGTTATACTCTCTATGTCCTCCCTTGTTGTCTAGTTATACTTCGTGTCTTGTGTTTGTCCCGTGAGTGTCTGTACGTTCTGTTACTTGTCTTATTTTAATAGTCTGGTTTTCTGTCTAGTCTTGTTTGGTTGTACTACATGCCTTGTAAAAAATAAAAATAAAAACCTGCCTTGTGTTTTTTTGCCTCTGTGATTATCTGCCCAACCCTGATGTGTTTCACCCGTCCCAGAACCCAGTGTCACCTGTCCCGCGTTACCTCCCTACCCTGTGTAGCTAGTCTTTGTGCTTCCTTTGTCTTGTGTCAGCTCATTGTGGTAATTTCCCTGTGTCAGCGTGCCGTGTTTATCTGCTTGTTTCCTCATTTTTTTTCCCCTCGGCCCCAGTTCATCTTGTTTCTTTGTTTGTTGACCTCCTGTTTTTGGACACCTGCTGTTTTTCCGGATTTTTTGTTGCATAAATATTCAAGCTTACCACGTCTCCTGCTCTTCCAACCTTCCTCCACCCTCCCAACACACTGTGAGGCCCTTGTACCCACAATGTGAAGTAACAGATTCTATATTGGATTGAATCTGGCTGACAGAGCGAGAACAAAAACTCACCACGGTCACAGTTTTGGTTTGGGTTATAATTAGACCTTATTTCACTTCCTGAAGGATACACATGTGACGCTGAACGTGATATTTGTTTAAATTTAAAAAACAAACACCCCAATGATATCTAACAGGACATGAAGCCGGGTCTCCTGGGTCAAAGTCCTGCTTGTCTGACCCATCCAACAGCCCTACCTACCTCTGCATGTGGACATTTGGTGCTCGTGTAATACTTCCTCACCTCATTTCCTGCTGTTCTCCTGTTAGAACTACTACAGCCACTAGAGGGCGCCGTCACTATAAACGTCAATAGGAGGTTTAGATTTGATTTATTTTGGATTTACCAGACAACATAATTCAAAGGATAACATGTTACAGTGTGAACACTTATCTCCAACATGGTCCACTATAAATGTGAATATAGGTTGTATTTTGTGGCTTAAAGAATGGCCGTTTTGGAAGAAAACAAATGGAGTTTTTCCTAAAACTTATAGAGCAAGATCTTTGAAATGCAATCAAGCTTTCAGGTTGGTAAGTCATCCTGTTCTCACTCCCAACGTGTAAATACTGACGCTTGGTCAGTCGCTCCCGGCGCAAAAATCCCCCTTTGGCGTCTGTATGGAACGCAGCGGGCAGAGCAGCAGCTCGACCGCGGCGCTGTAGGATGGCGTAGGATTGAAAGAGACAATGGTAGAGAGTAGTATGAAAGACCTAAAATCCGCATAATGAAGCAGGTTGGGGTAGTGGATGGGTCACACAACACAGGACACTCACCCAGCAGACCGGGCGTGTCACTGAAACGTACATTTTGTAACCCCCACACAAGATCTTTTCCTACGACTAACTGTCCCGTTCTTGTGTGTCAGTTAAACGCACGTCCTGACCCAGAGTGTCAAAAAGTGACGTTAAGAGTCCCAACCGAGCGTGTCCAAATATGGACGCCAGAGGGCTAGACGCTAGCCTCGAGAGCGTCAAATAGCGAAGCCAAGAGTCTTGACCAAGTGCCTCTAAATGGGACTTTGTCTGTCAGTAACAAACGCCAAAAGCACCTGTCCAAGCGTCGCTTTTGGACGCAACGTATGTGATGGGAGAGAGAATGTGTTGGGTAAGCAAAGTGCATATGTTGTGTCACTGGAGTCAAGCCCTTTGTCAAGCCCTTTCTGTTTCTGTAGTGTGTATCCATCTAATGAAGCAGAAATGCCTTAAAGACAGCCAGAAAATGTAAATGGCTGCCTAAATTACTCTAGAACATCTTGTATGAAGAACACGTATAAAGCCGCCAACTACAATATGCTGTCATGTCCCTGGTTGTGTGCAGGCGCCCGCAGCAGGGCACTAGCTGGAATCCCTGTGTGACCTGAAGTTAATAAACGATAGTTTCTCTTCTACTTCATGAAATATCCACAGTGTCCTGGGGTGTTTACCTGGCCATGCACCTTTGCTTAGTATTGTCCTCGTTTTACCCTCATTTATCTCCTCTGCTAACATTAAGGGCAACTTGTTTGGGTGGAACCTTTGCACCCTGCAAAAGAAATCCCACATAAAATATTAGTTAACTGTTCATGTCATGGAAGGCTGGAGAAATGTGGACCCAAAATGCAGAGGCAGAAACTGAGGATAGTTTTGAGGATTTAATAACAACAAGCAGGAAAAACGGGAATCCAAAAATAAAGTCCAAGTAATACAGAAAGCACAGGAACTCTAACACAAACTTGGAAGACAAACTGAATTACAAACTGGAGACAAAACCCAATGATGTGACACAGGACGAGGGAAACACGAAGACCACGGAGGGTTCTTGTAAGCGAGCACTGTGGCTGCATCATAATATGCTCATGAGCGAGGTAAAAGGGATATTTTTCAGCAGATTGAACTGACTCTCTAATGTGGAATGGATTCTACTGCTAAAGAAACCAGAGAACGCCAGCAACACCTCTGCCCCCCCCCCCCCATAGGGTTGGCAGTTCAATCCTAGACTCCTCCGGCCATATGTCAAAGTGTCCCTGAGCAAGACACTAAGCCTTGATGGTGAGTGTCCATTGTCAATATCAACGTCATTTCAATGCTTCCCATTCAATGCCACGGTTTTAGGTATTTTTTAAAAGGTCCCATGGCACAAACATTTCCCTTTTTATGAGTTTTTTTTTTTTTTTAATTAATATGAGTTCCCCCAGCCTGACTATGTTCCCCTATTGACTAGAAATGGTGATAGGTGTAAGCCAAGCCCTGGGCATCCTGCTCTGCCTTTGAGAAAATGAAAGCTCAGATGGGCCGATCTGGACTCTTGCTCCTTATGAGGTCATAAGGGGCAAGGTTACCTCCCCTTTCTCTGCTTTGCCCGCCCAGAGAATTTAGCCCGCCCATGAGAGAGAGAGAGACATCATGGATTTCAAACGAGCAAAGTGGCAGTTGGTCAAGGCCACACCCCTATATGAAAGAGACTTCAATACAGTATAGGGACCACTAAGGTCTATAAAAAGAGACTTCAGTACAGTATTAGGGACCACTAAGGTCTTATAAAAGACTTCAGCTACAGTATTAGGGACCACTAAGGTCTATAACAGACTTAGATACAGTATTGGGACCACTAAGGTCTATATAAAACAGACTTCAGATACAGTATTAGGGACCACTAAGGTCTATATAAAAACTTCAGATACATTAGGGACCACTAAGTTCTATAAAAGAGACTTCAATACAGTTTAGGGCCACTAAGGTCTATATAAAGAGACTTCAGATACAGTATTAGGGACCCTAAGGTCTATATAAAAGAGACTTCAGATACAGTATTAGGGGACCACAAGGTCTATATAAAAGAGACTTCAGATACAGTATTAGGGGACCACTAAGGTCTATAAAAAGAGACTTCGATACAGTATTAGGGACCACTAAGGTCTATAAAAAAGGACTTCAGATACAGTATTAGGGACCATAAGGTCATATAAAAGAGACTTCAGATACAGTATTAGGGACACAAGGTCTATATAAGAGACTCAGATACAGTATTAGGGGACCACTAAGGTCTATATAAAAGAGACTTCAGATACAGTATTAGGGACCACTAAGTCTATATAAAGAGACTTAGATACAGTATTAGGGACCACTAAGGTCTATATAAAAGAGACTTCAGATACAGTATTAGGGACCACTAAGGGTATATAAGAGCATCCAAAGAACACCATGTGATGGGACCTTTAAATACAACGTATTTGTAATGGAGCGTTCTTCGGGTTGGGTTATAGCCCGGCTTGTTCTAAAGGTTTTTATGAGATGTCTGTATTTACTGCAGGATTTCCCCGTATTATTTACTTCCACACAAGAGAGCATCAGTATTTGGAAACCTTGCATAATACAAATACCTCTCAGCCTATAAAAAAATGGATGTACAGTATTTTTGGAATACAGGTTTTCCAATCTCAGAGATATGGGCCCCCAGGGGATTTTAAACCCACTTAACTAGAATCAGTGCTCAAACCTTAATGTAACTCAACCACCTTATGAATAATGGATACCACTAACTGCTACATCTGTTACATTTGAACTGCATCCATTTTGCATTCCTCCATCACTCTTTGTCTGTTTCTTTTCTCTCTATTGGTCTTTCTGCATGCTTTAACTTGTATCCTCCTCCTTCCTGTTATTTCTCTCATCTCCCTCCATTCGTAACCATTTCCCTCCCTGTCCTGCTCCCTTTCTTCTAACGAGCTGGCTCAAAGGCATGACAAAAGGTGGAGAACGCACATGTTTGCCCAGTTAAATTCAATTTATTTAAATAAACAAGGAAACGTGCAATCAGTTAATAGGTAATGCACGGATGTGTGTAGTGTGTGTATGTTCAATTCAATTTTATTTATAGTATCAAATTGTTACACTTTACACTCTCAAGACACTTTACAGATAGAGTAGGTCTAGACCACTCTATAATTTATAATGTCCCAACAATTCTAGTAATTCCTCCAAGAGCAAGCAACTAGTGAAGGGCAACTAGTGCGACAGGGGGGAGGAAAAACTCCCTTTTAGGAAGAAACCTCGACCAGACCCAGATCCTTGGTAAGAGGTGTCTGGTGGATGTGATGCACAGTGGCAATAACAGTCACATTTAAAATAATAATAAGTATGTGTGTAGATGTATCGAGGCTGGAACACAAAAGTACAATCCCACATTATTTGTTGTACTTGTACTTCACTTGAGTCTTTCCTCCTCATGCCACTTTCTACTTCTACTCCGCTACATCTCAGAGAGAAACATTGTACTTTTTACTTCACTACATTCATCTGATTGATTTAGTTACTTTACACATTAATATTACTGGACACAATACACACAGTTTATAAAATCTGACGTTTTATTAGAAATGAAACTAGCTAACTATATAGAGGCCTACGAGTCCAGCTGAAAGGATTAAACCATTAAACGCATTAAACTGTTTGGATCCTTTGTACTTTGTTCTCTCTGCATCGAGTACTTTTACTTTAAATAAATGTAAGTACATTTTCCTGATGATACACATACATACATACTTTTACTTAAGTAACACTCACCATTTTCATTTAAAATATCATGATTATCACGGTGGATTACCACGGTGTGTGTAATCCTTCCCAGCTCCATCCGACTCTGAAGTTGCCGTGCAGGCGCGCTGCGTCGCCTCCAACAATTCAATTCAAATTGCTTTATTGGCATAATGTCAGAAATAACAATATTGCCAAAGCATCAAGGATAATATTAAGAAGAAATACACATATGCAATTCATTGTGCAAACTAAAATATATACATTTAAGATTAAAAAAAAAGATGAATCTTGAACAAAGACATTGCAGATGCCCTTACCACAGATACTAAATCGTGTGACTAGCCCACCGACTCTAAAATGAGACAAATCATACGGTTAGCATACAGCTGCACATGTAGACTGAAGAGGTTTGGTTGTTAGAGACTGGCCAAATATTCTCGTCCCCTGACCTGTGACCTGATGTTGTCATGTAAGCTTTTCCTTAGTCTCATCATACCACAACATGGTGTGAAGGTGTGAATTCCACTGCAAGTAGCACCAACTACTGTATGCGTACTCCACAAGTCAGAGCTGAAGGGCTCTGGTAGTCCCGCGTAGCAGCTAACTGCTAGCCCTGACGTTAAAAGCAGTTTTTCCAAGTTCAGACCAAGCACGTAGAACTCTTTGTCCTCCTCTTGTCCTTTTTATGTCTTTCTTGTTCATATCAGTCCCTCGTCCCTCCCCCTCTTCTTTGGTCCTCCTTTCTCCTGTCCTGCTGCAGTGAGAGCCGCGGAGCAGAGGAGAGAGGAGTAAGAAGAGCGGATCAGTTTCCCAAGTTTCCGAAACCTCTTCCCTCCAGACGATAAGAGAAATATTACAGCGGAGGATGATGGGTAATTATGCTGGTCTAGAGATATGCTGCGCTAATCTGGCCTCTCCCTCCCTCTTCATTTCTCATTATTTCTGTCTGTTACTGTGGCTTCAGAGTCTCTCTCTCTCTACTGCAGAGGACTACTTGGTCTTGTGTGTGTAAAATTATGACTTTTTCCATTAAAATAGCGCCTAAACTGTAATACACATATACAATAGACCGCTCATCCGCGTGGGTGTTACAGAAGGACAAGACACTTAAAATATGAGAATAATAATACTTTAGCAGAAAGATTAAACAAAGTGTCATTCATAATGCATCTAAGGAGAAAGGAAGTCATTAATTGGGCCCTTGGGCCTTTTTATTATTGTTTTGTCATTTGTTGTTTTTTGTTGTGGTGTCCCCTGCAAGGGATTTATATGAACTCAATGTGGCATACCTGGATAAATTATGGTTCAATTGAGGTAGAGTTATGTATAATTTTAATGATATTTGGAAAATGTAATAATACAGTCATTTAAAATCCAAATATTGATATTTGAAACAGAGCGGTCGCCTCACAGCTGCTTCCCAAACCAAACAAACAACAAAAGAAGTGACACTAACTTATCATTTTCCAATTGTACTGACTTTTATGATCAGTTTCATCAAATTAATGGAGGAGCAGTGCAATAATCACAGCCCCCACCCCCCAAAAAAACCCTGCAGGACAGTGAAATGACATGTTTCAGTGGGAATGAACGCTTGCTCAGTATGTGAAATTTGACTTAAGACTGCATTGCTTTGGGCTGAGTGTGTGTGTGTGTGTGTGTGTGTGTGTGTGTGTGTGTAAATCTGCAGCAGCTAAATTGCTGACTGTGGTAAATTGTCTGTTCTCTCCCCATTGACATCAAACCCAACTGTTCACTCTGGTCCTTGTTTCTCCAGCCGCTGGTGCAGACAGCCTCAGTAGGAGCTGCTATCCCGGCTCTCTGGGTTTCCATTATTCATCAGTGGGATTTTTGACTGAGCGAGAGCTTTGTGTTCACACAGCTCCACACATCCACACCTGTCCATCCAGCCAGCCAATCACAGGCCTCTGCTGCTCCACTCAACACATCCTCACTCCCATCTCATGAAACATGCTTCGCCAGGTGCCGTTGTTGTTGTTATTATTGACGCTAAAAGACTCCTTTAGCGTCTTATTTAAATACGTTTAGTCGGGACTATTGGCGTCCCTTATGACACAGTTATATTAAATGAAAGCTTGTAATAACGTGGGAATTTGCTGCATAGTCTATGATCCATATGTTGAAGTAATACGTTTTGATTAGAGCCCGACTGATAAAAGGATTTTTAAGGCCAATACCAATATTTGATTATTTAAAACAACAACATGCTGATACATATAAGCATAGTGTGCGCACTGTGCATAGGCCTTGGCGCATTTTACTAATGTGCTGTTAAAATAATTAAATGCTGCGTTATTGATTTTAGAGGTTTTTGTTGGTCAATGGCACGATCACCTCTCGCTGCCTCAAGATAGCAATATGCCCAGAATGCACCTGAACACACCACCCTGTTAGACGGGCACAGGTGCATTTGCTGTTTTAACTACATTGCTGCTTAGCTCCTGTGATAACTACTCTGGCCATTGAAAACCTAAATATGCGTCGTATTTCGCTGCTTGAACAAACGTCGGAGCGTTTTTTGGGGAAGGACAGTCTCGTGGCCATTTCAAACATGTGACTGTTCTTATAAGAATAAGAACAGTTCTTCTCTTAAAGATCAGTCATCAGTCTCTTGAAATCCTGTTAAAACGCCCACCAATCACTGCCTCACGGTCGGCTTGGAAAGAACCAATGAAATGCCGTCATGCTGCCAGAGTTACTGTGAGTCTACTGCAGAATGGAAGACCAACCTGTTGCACCTGTGATATTATGTGCAAATAGGTTTTCACTCATGAGAGGTTACATTTCACATGTGAAATACTTGGATTACATTCATTCATATACTATCATGTGTGAATCAGTATTTCCAACGTTGTTTTGTTTTGTACGGGTAAATTAAGTGTCTGATAACTTCTTATGTTAGTTTAACTTATATTTAATTGGACAGTTAATCCTATACGTAATACAAAGATCTGCAGCAGAGAGCCAGCTGGTTAATGACAACATTAATTTCCCCGCTACTTCTTCCGTCTGAGACTAATAAAGGGCTCGTGTCTTGAAGAGATGGAAGGGTGAATGTGTCTCAGTGGGAAAGGCGGAAGCGAGCTACACCAAGAGATGAGTGTTACTCTTACAAACAGAATCCAAGGACCGACTGCTGTTTCCAGTCAAGTGTAAATGTCATCCTACCACTGAAGAGAAGACGAGGGTCAGTACATTTTGTTCCTTAGAAATATATTTAAAAAAACCTTTCATTCTCTTTCAGGAATGAAACAACGTAACGCAAATAACACAAGATTAACAGTAAGAGAAAGCCATTTTTTTTGGAGCACTAACCATAATCCCAGTAACAACAATGAATATATAATATTAATATATAATAAAGAGCAGCTGGAAGTCATCAGCAACACAATCGAAGCACAGAGTGTCCTCAGGGCATGTTAGCTTCCATGCACATATGTTGCGTGCAGTGAGTTAGGAATAACAGCAGCAAATAGGGGCCAACTCCTTCAACTTTGCACATTTTAAAGACTTACGTGTCACGGTAGAATCTTCCTATTGGTTGCCAGGCTCAGGTGGGTGTAGCTGACCTGTTGGCAAGCAGCTGGAAGGTAGACGACAGATGGTGCGGGGTTCAGAAAGACAGACATGCTTTTCTGAATGTTGTGACGAAGAATCCTTTATTTTTAATAATAAGCAGACCTCCGGCAAAAGCAAGTAGCTATCGCCACAAGTCACGGCTTTATTCAGCTCGTTTTCTGTGGCCGATGTGGCGAGGGAGTAACGTGAAGGTGGAGTTAGCAAGCTAACGTTAGCCAAGTAACATTGGCTGGCTTGCTGGTTCCACCGTGCTTTTACGCTGCATTGGTTACACAGAATGAGCTGAACAGTGGGCTGGGCCTAACGTTAGCGGTCCTCTGACCCGCTGCTGCTGGGCCTAACGTTAGCGGTCCTCTGACCCGCTGCTGCTGGGCCTAACGTTAGCGGTCCTCTGACCGCTGCTGCTGGGCCTAACGTTAGCGGTCCTCTGACCCGCTGCTGCTGGGCCTAACGTTAGCGGTCCTCTGACCTGCTGCTGCTGGGCCTAACGTTAGCGGTCCTCTGACCGCTGCTGTGTCTGGGCCTAACGTTAGCGGTCCTCTGACCCGCTGCTTCTGGTTTTAACGTTAGCGGTTTCTGTTGACCCGTGCTGCTGGGCCTAACGTTAGCGGTCCTCTGACCTGCTGCTGCTGGGCCTAACATTAGCGGTCTGCTGACCCACTGCCGCTGGATCTACCTGTCCCGCTTCACTCCCTTCAACTCAGAACATCTCCCAACTGTCGGCGGCTCTCCTCCCAGCAAACAGCGACACAGTCGTATTGTCACTACTGTATGATAACTAACAACAATCGCCATTTTGTTGTGTACCAAATCAAATGACCAGGCGTACCGGAAACAGTCGAATGGCCTTATTATCGATTACATTTTTTATGGTTTAGCCTGACTAAGTTCCATAAAGGCGTTCAATTTCCTGGTAAGTTATTAACATAGAAAAACAATTACTGGCTTTAAGCCTCAATAATTGTAAACTGGTCACATTTTCCCTCAAATAAAACTTGTTTGAAGGCAATCTCTCATGCTTTTTTAACCCTTGTGTTGTCTTCACTTCCGGGACCCTCTCACATCCCTCGGGTAATATTGACTTATTTGGGGTTTTAAAAACAATTCTGAAA
>NW_022605573.1:770337-770422 GCF_008692095.1 Etheostoma spectabile
ACTTCATAATCTATTAACAAATATTGTCTTTATTTCAATTTCAAACAATTGAAATAACATATGTTTAGGGAATGCAATCAGTCTC
>NW_022605573.1:770432-772253 GCF_008692095.1 Etheostoma spectabile
CAATTAAAAATGGAAGTGTGATTTGTTTTTTGGCATGAGGTTTTAATTCATGTTAAAAATCCACTATGGAAAAAACACAAGTGTTCACATCCAGAATAATTTTCTGAATTGAGTCAGGAATACATGTTTATCACAGAAAATAAGGTGAGGCCATCGATTTTCAGGTAGAAAAAATGCAACTTGTACCATTTTTCTTCTTATAAAAATGTAAAATCGGTCAATTTGACCCAAATACTACACAAGGGTTAAACTGATTTTATATTAGGGATATCGGTAAATTAGGGTTTTAGGCTTAAAATAATCTCCCCAGGGATTTGCTCTTTGTAAATATCCCCCTTTATATAACAGAACAGACTGAAGAGACTCAGTTTTTTGTTGAAAGTTGCGTTCTGTTCCCACGGTCTAAATGTATTCCACAAGAATTAAAGATTGAATTTAGAGCCAACATGGGGTGCCCTTTAATGCAAAAGAGCTTCCCAAAGATAGACTGGGATTCACAACCCCATTCCCATCCTCATCAAGTGGGAGGTAAAAACCATCTTTAAATATGGGGGCAGTGTGTGAATACAAGAATAAGATAGCAATGCATGAATCAGACCTCCAGCCAGACAGCGCCATATGGAGAGAGGAGTTATAAGAGCATGGAGGCTCATAGCTGGTAGCACAGTATTAGCCATGGGAGATTACCCCTTAATGGGTCCATCATAGTAGCACTACTGGCAGAACAAATAAGCTTGTACAAAAGTCAAAAGAACTGTTACTTTAAAAAACTATTGTAGATAAATTGAATGATCCAGTCAGATTATTACATTCATTGGGTAATAATTGCTTGAAAATGGTCCAAATAATGGGATGACCTTGTAAGAGTAGCTTATTATAGTGAGGAAACATTCCTGGTCAATACAAGGGTTTCCAAGCCAGGCTGTGGTCAGGCAGGCACGTTGCCAAATTAGTTTCTACACACAACTCTCTCTGTGTTTCTCAGTGTGACTATGTTCAGAAGATTGTGTCGTCCGGCCACTTTCCCGCACAGAAACACGAGTGAAGATGATGACCTCTTCTGACGGATTGGCCATCTGGAATTTGGTCAAATGCCAGAAGGGCCGCCCCCCCTTTGGACCCCTATGGACCACTACTAATAATAAGTTGTCTTTGGATAATTTTAAGAAGTTAGCATGCAGCCTTAAAAAGATTATAGTGCGACGAGGTGCGTGGAAAAAGGCAGAGCTACTAATTTCCAATAAAGTTTTTTGTGATCACATTTTTATTCTTTATGGTCATAAAAAATAATAATGTAAACATAATGTTCAAAAACAGTCACAAACAACAGGCTGGGACATAGGAACGCGTCCCAGGGCATTTCCAAGCTAAGTTATTGACAAAAATAGGACTGGTGTGTTGCAAATGCCAGGGCCGTTTTTCAATCCCAGTCCGTCACTGCATGTGAGAAACAACACGCCGGGACATAGGAACGCGTTATATATGAGAGTTTTTATGGCAGAGACAGATGGAAATTGTGTGGCTGTTCGCAGCGATACCATCACCAACTGAAAGAGACTGGAACCAACCAATCTTCTACAAACTACAACACAGAAATGTCCTACTTTTAAAGTTCCTATCACTGAGAGACGCTGTATGCATAGATATTGTTCAGCTGAGTTCATGAACATGAATGTGGTCCTGTACAGCGGAAACCCTCAGCTCATTGCTAACATACTATAGGTCCAATGCAATACGCAATAGCTATCACGCACACCCACACCCACCCACACCCACACCCACCCACACACACCCACACCCACACCCACACCCACACACACA
>NW_022605573.1:772263-777739 GCF_008692095.1 Etheostoma spectabile
CACACACACACACACACACACACACACACACACACACGGATTCAAAATGAAATGCAGACTGACAAGGACAAGAAGAGGAGAAAGACAGAGGAGACTGGATTAATGTTAAATGGCAATACCATCCAAAGCCCAAGTTGTATGGAAGAATTTGAAAGCGCACAAAACAAATTCAAGCGCTACTTAGTCTGCAAGAAACATTTGGAAGTGCACAATTTGTAAGAGCAGAGTCAGATTTGAGCCTGAGGACAGAATCATGAGTGCAACAGAAGATTGGAGCAGCAGGAGGAATCGTGTAAATACCTTTGAGCCAGCAATATGGATACTTACACTCGAAATGATCCGAGCAGCTCCCACTCACTCTTGGCAGTCTGAGTCCCCGAGTGAGCCAAATATCACCTGTTCAGTTTGACCTGGAAGTGAAAGGTCAACCTGTTAGACCCTTCCTTCAACCTTCAAAGTAAAAGCTTGCAAGTCCCCCCCCCCCAACAATTTTTCAACCACGAGGATGGCGACATAAGGCTTGTTTTTTTCATGTTGAGGAAAAGACAACACAAGGGTCAAGACAGAGTAGCTAAATGCTCTACATGTGATCTGTTGCTGATTTGAATTAACACGCTGTAGTTGATCCGTGATCGGATCAGATTTAGTCTCTCTGACTTCTAAATATCAGCCACACAACATGTGGTTTGTCCAGAATAACCATTTAAATCAGACAAATAGCAATTAAAATCACTCTGATTCAAAATCAATAAAAAGTTTATGTAAAAAGTCATCATGTTGAGCTGATTCTGAACCAATCAGCTGAGAGGCAGGTGTTTCCCAGCACGCCCTGTGTGGGCCTGGGTCTTGCAGTCGGTGAAAAGGAACTGCGCTGGCTTATCTCGAATGTGTCTAAAGAGGTGGATTTCGTGTCTGTGTTATCCTAAATATCAAAATGAATGAGTACAATCCCATTCAATGTGTTGATGGTAAAGGATCCGGTTTCCATCTACTAAGAAAGGGACTTCAACGTCGGGAAAGATGTGTGTCCGGTGGCGGCTTGCTCAAATGTTATTGACAACTTCTTATGTTCTAACGTGCTCAATACCCAAAACAGCTGGAGGAAATTAAGAGAGTAGGCTAAAAAAACAAGCATGCACGTGATCAGGCTCGCACTCAGATTCTGCCCCTGTGCCCTCTCCAGTGTTGACTTGAAGTCTGAGTAGTGCTCACAACTGGTTTGTAGTTCTCTCCTATCTTTTGTCAGTAACATACTTCCATCAAAGTCACAGCACAGAGGCAGTTCTAGATATTTTGAAAAACCATTCAGCTTATTTAAGCTAGGGACAGTGCAAATTAATAAAACACATGGGTTCAAAAATACCAGAATTAGCCAAAAGGCTATTTTTAATCTGTAGTTCTCTGGCCTCGATGTAAAAAAAAAAGAACAAGGCTTTTTAAAATACAAATTAAGAAGAGAGACAACCAATCTTGTTTCCAGTTGCTTTAAAGTTATGTTTGTGTTTGAAAAGCATATTTAACAAGTTTAAAGGTAACTTGTGATTGACGTTGTTGTTGACGTTGTTTGTGGCTTTTTTATATTTCTGCAGTTGATATGTTTATGTATTCAGTAGAGTTAAGATTAACATAGGGAAAACAGTGAAATCCCTTCTCCTGCATCACAGATGCCTTTCAGGGTAAAAAGGGATGAGAAAGAGGAAGTTGATCTTAATGTGTGTCTCAGGGAGGAGCAGAGGACAACACGGAGAGAGAGAGAGAGAGAGAGAGAGAGAGAGAGAGAGAGAGAGAGAGAGAGAGAGAGGAGAGAAGAGAGAGAGAGGAGAGATTGTTAGTGCCGGTATCACTGAGGTCGAAAGAAGATGAGGGGAAAGGACAGAGAGGGACGGACACATGCTTTGTTTAGTTTATCACTGATGACACACACACACACACACACAACACACAACACCCCACACACACCACCACACACACCCACACACACACACACACAACACACACACACACACCAGCATGTCCGAGTGTGGAATGAGAGGTTACAACCGTGTTGTCATGGTTTCTTCTAGTAAAGACCTTCTATGCTTGCTTTGGTTTACACAGAGAGATGGGACGGACACATGCTTTGTTTAGTTTATCACTGACACACACACACACACACACACACACACACACACACACACACACACTTTCTTTGTCTCACACACACACACACACACTCACTGTACCTTCCTCTCTCTAACCAGACAGATGGTGAAAATGGTAATTATGGGAGCAATTCACCATCAAGTATGACATCATAATGTTGAAGACAAGTACAGCAAAGAGACACACACACACATACAGAGAGAGAGAGAGAAAGAGAGAGAGAGAGAGAGAGAGAGCTCACGAGTCTGTTTCTCAAGTGCTTTTCAGAGAGCAAAGTGAAACGGAGACAACGGTAAAGGAAGACTGGATCATTTGAATCAATGTCGGTGTCAAGTAGCCAGTCAGGACAGAAAATTCCCGTGGTGGAATTTAACAAAGTACATTTACTCAAGTACGGTCCTTAAGTACAGTTTTGAGGTACTTGTACTTTACCTGAGTCTTTTCTTTTCGTGCCACTTCCTACTTCTATTCTATTCTTTTGGAGAGAAATATTGCACTTTTTAGGCGGCGGTGTCTCAGCGGTAGAGCGGTGGCCTCGCAATTGGAAGGTTTGGGGTTCAATCCCTGGCCCTGCAATCCCACGTCAAAGTGTCCTTGGGCAAGACACTCTTTAAATTGTTTCCAGTTTCTAAAACGTGAGGATCATTTTATTCAATCAGTACTTTTAGTTTTTAAACTTTAAGTAAATTTTCCCAATGGTATTTACATGCTTAAGTAAGACTTCCAATGCAGGACTTTACTTGCTTACAGTGTGGTATTAGTACTTTTACTTAGGTAAAGGATCTGAATACTTCTTCTACCGTTAGGAAATTCCCGAGTCAAGTCCGACACATCCTGAACTATATGCTTGGAGTCCCAAACACAGTCATAATGCACCCTCCCTTTTTTAAAACTGCAGCAATATCACATTTAGAGGAATAAATAATGCTATTTCAAATGTGTATTAAATATTATGAAATAAACCTCATGTGAGACAGTCTTGCATGTACAGCAGACTCTTCATACATGTAATGTAGATGAAATTAAATGCACTGTTATTTTATTCCCTGTATTTATTACTGTATACACATCATTGTCTGCTGATGTATAAGAATGCAAAGAGCCGTGTAGGGAGGAGGTCGGGGGGGATGGACGGATCCTAAAGCATGGGGTTTTCATGCCGGGGAGCGGGGTTTGTGTCCTGGAAGAAGTTAAGGGGAACACACAAGACTTTCACCCAGGAAATGGGTGTTCTTGTCCCAGGAGTTGTTAGAAATAACTAACTGAAATCTGAAATCTCTGAAGGAGTGAGGCTTGGGTCCAATGAAGAATTGACAAAAGGTTTATTGAAACAGAATGATGAAAATGACATGACAAAGACAAATGGACTGAGAAACATGCCTCCTCTTCAGGAGTCACATCAATCAGTCCCGAATATTTCTCGGTATCCCATTATATTCCCTGCACCTGGGGGCGATACTCCATTCCCCATGTGTATTAAACCTAGTCCCATTTGTCTGCCGTTGGCATGGTGACATGTCGAGCGCATCCCGTTGGTTTCTTCGTTGTCCAATGAGGGAGGACATGGTTCCAGCGTGAAGATGTCAAATTCTTACAATTTCACAGGAATAACGTTCTATTTGTCCTAATCTAGTCTAAGACAAGAGGGGGCTAGAGACAGAAGGTTATTTCCTGCTCTGCAGCAGAAGGTTTCTATCAATATGTTAAAGGTTGGGTTTTGATCTGGTCTCTCAGGGGGAGACGGAGAGAGATACAGAGCAGAAGGGCCTGCTTCGGCCTAATATTACAGAGACAGGGAGAAGAGAATCAGCGGGATATGGAGTTAGACCTTATGTTTTCATGTTTCATGTTTCATGTCATGTTTTCCTAACCTGGCTGCAGCAGACAATCTATTTTTCTAATCTTCACTAGTTGTACTGTTTGCTTTATGTTCTTTTGCTTCCAAGCGTTAACATACTTAAAACAGCCAGACAATCTCCTTGAGCCAGGAAGTGAGCGTGCTTGCTCCTTTGTTGACTTCTTTACAGCAGTCAAGTCATGATGACACAGTTGAATCGGTGTTAAACTACACAGATTTGGCAGACAATTACATTGCGCTAGCAGAAAAGAAAAGTAGATCTGTCAGTGCAGAGCCACTGACCGACAACAGGCGACACCACACATCATCCAACGCATTCTCATGAACGGGTTCATTTGATATTGTATGAAAACCTATGCATGACCTATTCATGTGATTATCCTACAAAATTACAGAGACCGCTGGCAGGTCACAAGACGAACTGTCACATGACGGTTCAGTTTAGTGTTGCTCACTATTACTTTTAGGTGAGAAAAGCTAACCGTAAACCGGGTTATAAATAGGAAACAGGAAGTAGAATTAAAAAACCTGTCAACAATGGGAGCGGCATGGTTGCATTCGCTTAGAGTCTTAAGTTGAATCCAGAGCAATCTACTCCATGTTAGTGATGGCCAAATGAAGCTTTGCTGACCAGTCTCTTTATTTTCTGAGCCCACTAGGTGGCGCTATCTGTTCAACAATTGGTTTAGACCTTTCTCTTTAAACCAAGACCGCCATCTAGTGGGCTCAGAAAATAAAGACGCTGGTTCACGAAGCTTCATTTTGCCATGACTACTGCATACATCCCTTAGAAAGCAATGGCTGTAAGCATTTATTTTCCTTTACATATTTACCAGACTATATTGATGTTTCTTGTACAATTTAAATGCCATAAAGTACTGCAAAGTTTGTTATAAGTAAGGTAATGTCATAATACCTTACGCTTAACATACTTACCTGTTATAAATATATCCGTTGTCAGGAAGAGTTAATGCAACTTGGCTTAATCAGCTGTGATGGAACTGTGATGTTAAAATTCAGTGTTCTTCCTGGATGATGCGAGTCCGTTTGTGTAAACCTTGTGCATCTTGTTATACCGACACCACGGCAGAAACTGCTAAACTGTTTCTGCCGTGGTGACAAATGCGACCCAGACTCTAAAATGATTCACAACAGCAGTGAACCTGAAGTGTCCCGTCTGGCTCGGTCAGTCCTCCGGTTCACAGGAAATGAAATCTTTCACCAGTCAATTGTTTTCCTCCCTGTCAGACTGAACGGAGCAGCTGCCCAGTGTGAGTGTGTGTGAATCTTTTAATCCCCGCTGGGGGGACTCCACCAAAACCTGTTCTGTGGTAATTGCGTCCTTTAATCAATTATTTGGCTTCGTGACTGAGAGCCAGATGGTGTGCAACAACACCTCTGGTCTCCTGCCTCAGAATATGAACAATAATACGAAGATGCGGGGGGGGGATGGGGGGGTAAGCAGGACGTCCTGCA
>NW_022605573.1:777749-777897 GCF_008692095.1 Etheostoma spectabile
ACAACACCCAGGCGGCTTGTTTTCTGTGTTGATTCCAGGAGGTTTAAAGGTCTCTCGACATGGTGCTCTTTGAATGGTTTTTATATAGACCTTAGTGGTATAATAGGCCTTATGACCTCATAAGGGGCAAGATTCCAGATCGGCCAAT
>NW_022605573.1:777907-782187 GCF_008692095.1 Etheostoma spectabile
TTCATTTTCTCAAAGGCAGAGCAGGATACCCAGGGCTTGGTTAACTCCTATCACCATTTCTAGTACCTGGAGGGGGGGAAAGGGGCATATGCAGGCTGGGGGAACTCTTATTAATGTTAAAAAACCTCATAAAATGAGATTTCCATGCCATAGGACCTTTATAGTTGCCTGGTTTTTAACAAAACTAACACAACTACAGACATTTATCTAAAGTACAGAAGGACAATTCAATTGATCCTTCTGTTTTTACTTTTGAAGACAAAATACAGAACATTAACAAACCAAATGTGGTGAAAGTTGTGATTTGAACAAAAGAGGCTAAATGGAGACAACATTAATAACATTAAAACCAAAACACAAGCCAAATACCAAAGTTAATGATTGTTTTTTACGAAAATTGTTCCCTTGATTATCACATATTCTCATTTTGACTACCATCAATAAAAAAAGGTTGCGATTTTCCATGGGGGATGCGTAGGATATCTACCTTTCTGGTCTACATGTCCCTGCCTTTGCTGAATTATTTTTATCCCTGGTGGGGTCAAAGTGATCAATGCAATTTCACCAATAGACTGTTACATTCCTAAAAAGAAGTATTTTAAACTAAGTAAAGCGTTGTAACATAATCAGTCTACAGTGCCATAGAACCATAAAATCTGAGCAGAGCTGCTGGTTGTACTTAGCAGCTACAGAGCTCCGGGATGCCGGCTACTAGTGGCCATTGTTTAGTGGCCGATAGGTGACTGTGAGCCGGCTCCAGGCACCGCCATTTGACGGTCCTATCAGGGGTCGTGGTAGTGGAGTGTAGCCAGAAAAAGTGAGCGTCATGAACCAATGACACTTAAGTTTAGGCACCAAAACGACTCGTTAAGTTAAGAAAACAAATTGTGGTTGGATTTAAAACTCTCCCAAAGAACCAACAAGCCTTTTTTGGGTAAATGTATTTAGTTTTTTCTGTGAAGTGAACTCCCTGGCTTCACAGCGCTGTGTTTTATGTTGACACAACGTGCTATTTCATTTTGAGATTATTTTCCATTGGATATTGAAGTTCATCAATAAGTGTTTTGGCATGGCTGGCAGCGTGGCCCTTTATCCCTGGTATTGAAAGGGGGGGGGGGATTTAATTTGTGCATGTTTTGTTTTGTTGTGCATGACCAAAATACACAAATGGCACCCTGGATAGAACCACCATTCGTTTCCAACTAACCCAATGTATTCAGTAACCCAGGTTTTATGCCCTTTAACAGATAGACTAACTGGACGGACATTGGAATTTGAACTGTATCATAGACAAGTTATCTGGGTTGTTTTTTTTGGGGGGGGGGGAGGGGGAATACTCTGTGTCTCAGTGCGAGCCATGCCTCTGTTGGTGCTATCAGGTGAAGCGTTCAGTGGTTGTCAGCCTCACATTTGATGAGAAATGTGTTAATTTTCCCAACTGTGCTTTTTATTGCACCCCACCTCACATATAATGTGCAAGGTCCAGTAAGGATAGTACATCTTTTCTGTAACTCACATGGGTAGACACACACACACACACACACACACACACACGCACACACGCACGCACACACCAACCCATAAACGTTGTTTTGATCTATTGATTCGTCAACAGGGACACGATGTTCTCGTTTATTTCGTGGTGGTCACAACGAAACGGGAACGTGACCATTTCACAAACTGCCATGAGACTGGGCTGCAGCAGCCTACTCTGGGGGACAACAATGGCCGCCGGGACACGATCCACGGCTTCTGGGGGACACAACAACAGGGAAATGAAATGCCACACGCCGGTGACAACAACGGGACAGACCGTTACACGCGGGACGCGCTACAGCAACGGGACAGTTATGGTTAGGAAAAGATCAACGGGGAAAGGAACTGTCACACACGGGATGGGATCCCGGTCTCTGGGGTGAAAGTCCTGTGTTGTTTGACCCATCCACCCCCCCCCGAACAACCTACTTAAGCTGATTTTCAAAACTACTCACTACCGTAATCATGCTGTTATCACAAAAGATGCTTCCCATTGAAACACATTAGTTCAAAATTCGTGCTCACCACTACGAACAAAACGCGAAAATCATGTCCCTGTACACGAATCAATAGATTAAATAATGTCACCATTTCACAAACTGTCATGAGACTGGGCTGCACACACACACACACACATATGTATAAACACCTCTCAGCATTCGCCACGGTCTAATCATTTCTAAGAGTTGACCTATTTTCTTTGACACCCCAGACAGTTAACTGTGTCTTTGTGTCGTGTGTTTTACTGATGACTTAAACAAATTAATTATTTCTAATGCTTCTGCCCCGCTGCCTCTGAAAGCATCAGTAATCAGTGAGTCCACCACAGGTAACATCAAGCAGAAACATGAAACAATCCAAAAATAAATGTATTTTCATATTCTGCTGATTTACTTTCTTCCCAACGGTAGAGACTTAACCTTGATACTAATACTGTCTGCTGCTGTACTCATCATAAGTTTCTGGAGATGAGAGTATCAGCTGGAGAACACTTTAAAATCCAAAATCAACCATTAGATTTCAGGAATGAAAACGCTGAGACGAGGTGAGGAATAGAACCTATTAGCATTGCAAAGATAAGGTAGCAGAGCTGGATTCCTGTGTGATTTACAGAAGACGTAATGATAAATGCATTATTAATTTGCGAGAAGGCTGTGAAAGAAGCTGGATTTGCTCTATTTTGGGACAAAAGGAATGGTTCCGATCCTTTACTTAAGTGAAAGTACCAAAAACACAAGGGAAAAATACATAGAAGTATGTAATGTGTGTACGTTTTTCTCCCATCCTGTATTGTTGTGTGGACTAGCAAGACCCTCCTCCGCAGTGCTGTGGAGGAAGGTCTGGCAATCCGAGACTATGGTTGTTTAAGCAGCCATTGCAGTTGAGTTTAGCTGAGAAAAGGCGAACATCATGCGGCAATGACAGTTAGTATAGTATAGTAAGTATAGACACCAAAATGTCAAGTTAAAATTTGAAAAAAGATTGTGGTTTGGATTAAGACACTGGTCCCCTTAAGTCCCGTCTGGGACACTAACAACCGTTTGCAGGGGGTGAAAGTTCTGTTTTCCCTGGGACATGAAAACCGCACCTGTGCTTGACCGAAGTGTTTTATGTCAACGTGGTGCATACGGTTATTATTACGTGGAATACACACAAATTCCAGTGCTTTACTTCTGTAGCTACAGTATATGTACGGATGGTTCACGAGAACAGCGTGAAGGGAAAAAGAAACCCATCATGTAACACAAAAACACGGTGCTGTGAGTGCGACCCTGATGAAATGCTGAAAGGAATACAACTCCAAGGAAACTCCAGTCCTCTCCATTCATCATCTTACCTGACACTCAAGAGGTTGCTGCTTTGCTCAGAGATTCTCCAGCAGGTAATGATGGATATTGACCTCGAGCAACAACACAACTGGCAGTAATAACTGGAAAACATGAACGCAGAGCGCTTTTCTGTAAGGTTGACCTCATCCTCCTCATGTTGTTGGACATCCTGGATAATAGAGGGAGAGCTGCCATTGTAAGGCTGCACTCAATATTTTCTATATCTATATTTAGGGGTAGAGAACCATCAGACCCCCAGATGGAATATAGACACGGTCGTGGTGGAGACGAAGGAGCCCAAAGACCAGACCGAAGGAGGCTGGTCAGCTAGAGTAGATACACGAAGGTAGAATATGGGGTGGAGGATTGCACTCTTTGCCTGCAATGACAGCTGATGACAGCAAAGGGAGAAAACAGATTTTTAAAAGCAGGGTTGTGACACTGGACCGGTTTGCAGCCGAGTGTGAAGCGGCTGGGATGAGGATCAGCACCTCTAAATTTGAGGCCATGGTTCTCAGCAGGAAACCGATGGAGTGCTTTCTCCAGGTAGGGAGTGAGTCCTTACCCCAAGTGAAGGAGTTTAAGTACCTTGGGGTCTTGTTCGCGAGTGAGGGGACCATGGAGCGTGAGATTGGTCGGAGAATCAGAGTGGCCGGTGCGGTATTAAATTCCGTTTATCGCACCGTTGTGACGAAAAGAGAGCTGAGCCAGAAGGCAAAGCTCTCAATCTACCGGGCAATTTTCGTTCCTACCCTCACCTATGGTCATGAAGGCTGGGTCAGGACCGAAAGAACCAGATCCAGGGTACAAGAGGCCGAAATGGGTTTCCTCAGGAGGAGGGCTGGCGTCTCCCTTAGAGATTGGGTGAGAAGCACAGTCATCCGTGAGGAGCTCGGAGTAGAGCCGCTGCTCCTT
>NW_022605573.1:782197-782346 GCF_008692095.1 Etheostoma spectabile
GGAGCCAGTTGAGGTGGTTCAGGCATCTGGCAAAGGATGTCTCCTGGGGGGGTCCCTAGGGAGGTGTTCCAGGCACGTCCAGCTGGGTGGAGGCCTCGGGAAAGACACAGGACTAGGTGTAGGGATTATATCTCCAACCTGGCCTGGGA
>NW_022605573.1:782356-786201 GCF_008692095.1 Etheostoma spectabile
ATCCCCCAGTCGGAGCTGGTTGATGTGGTTCGGGAAAGGGACGTTTGGGGTTCCCTGCTGGAGCTGCTGCCCCCGCGACCCGATTCTGAATAAGCGGATGAAGATGGATGGATGGGTTGTGATTTTGTGATTGTCCGTTGCAATTTGTATACGTTTCTGATTGGTTTAGCAGGAAGGTGAACGCCTCCAACAGCTGCTTTGAATTAGAAAGAATTTACGCTGCGCTATATTTAAATTAGGAGAGACTAGTTGCAAATATGCAACAGTTATACACAGCAAAACAGTTAAGTTATTAGGATAACTGTTGAATTGATTTGGGAGTGCCCCGATTAAAAGTTTGGTCTTCCTGAAAGGATGTATGCTGAGCTACTTTCTCTGTAAGTTGAGTGTTCAGAAGTATTTGGAAAAACAGCTCCAGGCTCCAGCAGTATTCTTAGCTGTGAATCAGTCAGGCCTGTTACATTTGACAAGCACGAAACGTATGTCCTATTTCTTTGATTTTGGATGGTGCTGAATGCTCAAGGGTTGGTGTTTAAAGTGCCCATATTACAAAAAAAATGACTTGAAATATATTTGAAAATGAAACCATGTAAACCTATTCTGGTACAACCTCAAAATACAAGTGAGCAGAATATGGGCGCTTTAAGGGAAAAGAGTTTTTTTGTTGTTTTGAAAGTTGTTTAAAGTGAAGATACTTTATTGTAACATGTAATTGTCACACTTACATGTAGCAAAATGAATTCTCTGCATTCAACCCATCCCTTAGGGGAGCAGTGGGCAGCCAATCACAGCGCCAGGGAACCAACTCCAGATCTGAGCCAGTGCCTTGATCGAGGGCACTGACTCGAGAACCTAGTACATGATTTTTGTTGGTGGGGAAAACCGGAGCACCCGGATTCAAACCCATAAAGTTTTTGCTGTGAGGCCACAGTGCTACCCCTGGGCTATTGGGCCACCATACTGCCAAGATGGCAGGTCTGATATAATTTAAGCGGACCTGAGGTCAGAGGCGAGAGAGTAGAGTAGGTACGAGAATAATGTAGGGGTTGAGCAATAAAAGATAAAAAATGCTCAGGGATGAGAGTTGTTAGTTTCTATGGCATCTACAGCTTCAAAACATCAGTCCACAAACCAGTGGGTGACGTCACTGATACGTCCATTATGTTGACAGTGTATGAAAGAGTCCCAATGTTGTTGACTAAATATAAAAGTAAGATAGGAATCATAATTGTAGCCATCGTCTGGGTCCTTTTGGCAGTGACATGATGAATTCCTAGTTTAGTTATGACAAAAGTCAATTCGAAGATACATGAAGAAACGAGGGATTCTGTCAGTTTTCTGATGAGGGAAGTGTTGCCTGTCAGCGTCCTTGAGCGAGACACTCCTCACCTACTTGTTCATTCATTACGAGTCACTCAGGGTGAGGACTTCATCAGCTAAATCCCCAAGTGATAATACTGCAAGGGCACATTGAAGAAAGTGCTGGATACCACTCATTTATCTCGTTTGAGTTCATCCGCCCAGATTGCACTAGCAAGCAAGTTCTCGTTTATTAATACATTTCTTGTTTAGTGCAGTGATTCAGTTCCAGGCCTCTGGCAGATGCCTTGTTTTTACGACTTGTGTGCTTCATCTGCCACACAGATTACTGTTCAGCTGTGCTCCAGAAGGCCTTCTCCATCACAAAAAGGCTTGTTACCCTTATTTACCCCGATGTGTCAGTAATGGAAGTCCTACTTGTCTTTAGTCAGCGTTGTATCAGTGAAAAAAAGAAGGAATTTCAGAAAGCAGATGAGTGGATTTTATTATGTAATTCGCTCCTTTAGGATATCTTGAATTGACGTGTGTTATCCTACAATTAGAGCTGCAAAGTTCAAATTAATTGATTAGTTGTCAATTAGTTGTCTGATCTAAGTTGCCCTGACGTATAGTTACATATCTGGGGAGCTGCACGTCAGACTACGGCATCTTCGTCTTTATCTACGCGTACATACCTACGGCATAAATTCAAAGCAGAACCATGAGTCGAGCTTCAGGCTATGTTTACACGGAAACGATCTGAAAAGAAAACGCTAGAGTGCCATTGAGTTCTCACTTTTATTCCGCGTTTATATGAGTTTTGGGGGGAAATCTGCTTGCATATGGTGATGCAAAAAGTTTGTGAAATTTGATGTTGTATGCACGCTAGGTGGCTAGGTGGTAGTGTGAAGCACTGCCACACAACACCACCAAGTCAGCACGCGTTCGTACAACCTTCCTTCTTCTTCTCGCACTGGTAGCGCCAAACCAAAACATGGCGAAGCAAACAGCCAAAGCTGACAGTTTTGTCTGGACAGACGAGGACGTGGAGTTGCATGTTTGTCCAATGATGACCGATTTGAAGAGTTTCACTCTGGAGGGTGGTTGCACTTTTTGCATTTTTAAACACCAAAAATGCTGTCTCTATATAAAAGAAAGGCACCTCTGATAAAATGTTTTTACGTTTTTCAGTGTATTTGCGTAAACAGGGCCTTAGGCTACGTATTGCATATTCATCCATTAGTTAACTGCGCCCCTGCTGAGCACGTAGCACGAGCTTTGATCACTGAAGCTGAAGAGCAAATCAAAAGCAAACAGAAAACCTCTTTGTTTTCTGGACGTGCTGCCGTTGTTGGATGGATAAATAAAGAGCCAGACGAAGGGGCCCAGTCCCGGGGGGCTGTCTGGCCTGTAAACAACACTTTAACAGCACAATCAATCTTTAATACCACAATCAGCTCTTTAATAAATAACTTTGCAAAGAATCGCCGTGTTGAGATCCAACAGGAGGCACGGCCCGCAGGTAGTGATGCAAATAAGGTAAAGGGAGAGATGAAGGAGAGGAAAACAGATGAGATGGAAGAAAGAAACGGCTAGAGTGAAAAGCTGAGAGCGCGATTGAGCAGCTGAGAGAATGGAAAAGAAAATGAATGAAATCACTGAAAAACCAGAGGAAGAAAGGAGACAGAAGGATGTTGAGATAAGATACAGAGAGGAAAGGAGGGAGAGAAAGAGGTGATGGGTAAATGGAGAAAAGGGGAATAGATGAAGACAAAGGTAAGGTCAAAAGGAAGGGGTAAATGAAGCTACATAGAGGTGGAGAAAAGCAGCAGAGCAATCAGATGAAAAGGAAGAGGAGACTCATTAGACAAATGTTTGTAGTAAGTGAAAACATCCTGAAAATCCCAAACCAATATGTTAGTACCCTGACCTTCATTTTCATTTAATGAACCAGTAGGAGGTAGAAGGCCTCAGGTAGGAGAGGAGGGAAACAAGGAGGGGAATGAGAAGGAACAAGGATGGAAGATGAAATGGGAGGAAAACAAGGAGAGGAAAGGCTAATCGGAGGGGAAAAGAGAGAAATAAGAGAAGAAGGGGAGGTGAGAAAACATGAGGACAGGATACAAAGAGAGACAACAAGAAGAGGAAGTAAGAAAAGGAACTAGGAGATGAGGGGAATGACAGGAAACCAGGAGAGAAGAAAGGAAATGAGAAAAGGGAACAGGAGCTATGTATCCATCCACCCGTCAATCAAATTATCTGAAGTTCGCTAAAAACATTTCTGCAAATAATGCAATCCAACAACTTTATGACGAATAATATATACCCACACGTTAATATAGCGGTTAGATTTCAGACATTTTATGGTGTTTCCATTCATTTTCTCACTGAATCCCACAGCATCCAAGCAAGCTGTTTGCCTCCAAATGATTAATATTGCACAAGTACCGAAGTGCAGAGTGTGGACTGGTAGCTGGAGAGATGCCAGTTCACCTCCTGGGCACTGCCAGGTGCTCTTGAACAAGGCACCGCACCCCCCCCCCCCC
>NW_022605573.1:786211-798559 GCF_008692095.1 Etheostoma spectabile
CCCCCAACTGCTCAGGGCGCAGGTCCAGCACTGGCAGCCCACTCACACTGACATGTCTCCATTAGTGCATGATTAGGACCTGAGCATGTGTGTGTGTGTGTATTTCAGGCCTATGTGTATTGATTACTAACAAAACAGAGTGTAAATTGTAATTTCCCCACTGGGGGATCAATGAACAATATAAATTAAATTATTAAAATAACCGTTATATTTCACTCGCTAATGAAATTTAAAGTCTCCTCTTTTGTCCACTTATATACGTCTTTGTCGACAGCAAAGAAAGTGTTAAGGACCTAAAACTTCTTCACCTTTGTTTTATGGCCGGTTACAACCCAAAAATTAAATAAAGCGTAATCGCAATACATTATTTACTTGGCAAGTAACGTTTCCATCAGCGTTGATCGCATAAACGGATTAAGAAGAAATTCCGATGAGATCGAACGAACAAACTTTGTGTCCATGTTCGTGAAAATGCAATAAAATGTTACTGTTTCGATACGGCAGATGAAGGGATGAATACGATGCAGAGAGAGAATTCAAATGACAAAAAGAGGAAAAGAAAAAAGTGAAAAAAGGAAGAGAGCAGGACAAATGGAGAAGCAGGGAGTCGGTGTGTGATTATGTAAAGAGTGATAAAACAGGAGTTTGTAATGCAGCGCGGGCCAGAGGAAGAGTGTGTGTGTGTGTGTGTGTGTGTGTGTGTGTGTGTGTGTGTGTGTGTGTTTAAGGCACCAGAATCAAGTTGTTATTATGATGAAGGGATGTGGAGGAAAAACCAATCACAGCTGGCCTTCTCCCAACTGGGCAGAGAAGAGAGAAATTGCTATTCCCTAGAGAAACATCAATTTTGTCTGTCCTTTCTCTCTCTCACACACACACACACACACACACACACAGTCTGATGGGCTACAACTTCATATGGCTGGAGAGAGCTTTACATCAGAGATGTTTTTGCAGCACGGACCAGCATCTTAGCGGGTGATTGCATGATAAAACCACTGCAACAGCAGGTTGGGGTCAAAACACACACACGAACACACACACACTCACTCAGGCATATTTGAAGTGTTTGACTAGTGCTCAGTAGTTTCATCGGCATGGTCATACAGAGCAGTCTACATAAATTGACCGCTGGGCAGCATGTTTTTATTGCTTCATAAATGGACTGCAGCCTCCCACAGGACACAGTGTGTGTGTGTGTGTGTGTGTGTGTGTGTGTGTGTGTGTGTGTGTGTGTGTGTGTGTGTGTGTTCATAGGCCACGGATTTGAGCTGTTATTTTCTTCTGTGTTGTACTGTGTATGGATGAATGTGCATTCCTGTGTTTTTGCGTGTGTTGGTTTACAGTTTCCAAAGCACCCTGAGCTGTATTCACAGCATCTCATCTCCTCCCTGACGTTTTCGGTGTTGTTTTGGAGCGAAAGGTATCGCCTGGGATTTCAGCGGCTCATCTCTAACTGCGTCCTCTGGGGAAACCGAGAGCAGCGAGCAACGGGAAGAGCAAGATTCACCTCATACACCCCTTACAGAAGAGGGGAAATTGATCTGTTAGTTGGCTTCCTCCCAAGGCAGTCAGACTGAAACACACACAAACACCTGTTGGTGCAGATACTGAGAGATTCCAGGGGTGTATCAGGTGTAATGCAGGGCTGAGTAGGCTGGTTAACCTTGGTGTCAACAGGAAACAAAGAGATTCAATCACACAGCAACTGTGGTAACAAACTATGGTTGTATTTAGTCAGTGCTACTGAGTGCTGTATGACCTTTTGCACATTTGCTTCACACTTCACGCTTTAGAAAGTCAACTGCACGCTATGATTGTACAGGAACTCAAAGTACTTCACTGACAGGCATTGACAGAGAGCGGAGGAAAAACCTCATTAAACACATCACTTTGAATAAGCATCACACAGGACTCAATGCTGTATTCAATGTCTCTTGTGTCAAGGATGTGTTGATTTTATATTTTACCGCCGAGGGTTGAGTGCCTCGTACTGTGACACAGCGTCAGACAGTAGACACACAAATGAAAGCCCAAGTAGGATACAATCATCAATAAATCCCTGTGAGGCAGCATTGTGCGAGTAGTTTGATTCACCGGAGCTGAATGAGCCGTATTACGAGTTTGTGCGCCGATGTGTGGCATTGTATCGTCTTTTGTGTATTGTGCTGCTGATAAGGCGCCCGTGTCATTGCACCCCGCCGCATTGTTCCTGTGATAAGGAAGCGGCGGAGGGAGACATTTTCCTCTGCAAGAGACAGAGATGCTATCAGCGGGGCGGAGACGGTGGTGAGAACATTAGGGGAGAGGAGTAGAGTGAAGGGTGTAGGTGTGGCTGGTAGAGATGGGGCAGGAGTGTGTGCACGTGTCTGTGGAGGATGTGTGGATATAACAAGTGAATAGGAAAGTGTGGTGGGTAATGGATAAGGTGGTGGAATTTGTTGCGTGCTTGCATGCATGCGTGTAGTGTGTGGTGTGTGTATTCGCTAATGGAAATGTTCATTTATGCAGACTTTTGCACAAGGGCAGGAAAGGAGAAAGTGAAGCTTTGCTAACACACAATCTGCCAATCCACTGAACAACAGCACTTACTAATGAAGAATGAGAAATTAGTGTGGTTCAGATAAAGTTTCACAATAACTCCTTAATTGTTCAATGTAACATGTGTAGCACTATTAATATCCCCTTGGGGTGAACATCCTATCTAACATCTTAAACTGTGCAATGTTAGTTTTCTACTTGTACTAAATGGATGGGTTTGATTTGTAGAAATAATGTTCTTTAATGTGTGATTCACACATTCTTTAACGTGCAGGTGGCAGACGACCTGCACGTGCAGTCAGGTATTTTAAATAAAATTCTGCATAAATTGGGTAAAATGAATTACATAAATTGAATTCTTTAATATTCCAATGTGGTTACTGTCCCAGACATTCATGTTGTTTTCTTATACTTATTCTTAGACTTTGTAATAATGTTAACATGTTTGTTTCTAACCTGCCTGTGAACAGGAAGTTGGATCACCTTCTAGCTTGTTTGACATGCAGAGTTGCAGAAAATGTGGTTGAGATTGCTCCTCTGTGATCCAAAATTATCCATAACACCCTTCTCTTAGTAAATTTTCAAATACATTTATGTGTATTTTTGCATAAGTATAACTGTTTTATTTCACCGTAAACTTCTCCCATTCTTTCCTCTATTTAACTGTAGGGGTGTTCCTACTGAGCTGGTATCTATTGTAGTAGTAAAGGTTTTCATTGATTGCAGGTTCGAACATTAACAGAAATTACATCTGTTCTGTCTCCATCTATCTATCTAATCCATCTATCTATCTCATCTATCTCATCTATCTATCTAACTATCTACACAGTGTGCCACAAGGCTCTGTACTTGGCCCCTTTCCTATCTCCTTGACATCTCCTATAATGTTGATGACACACAACTGTATGTCTCTTTTACTTTTAATATGTATATGCAGAATTTAAACAGTTTTAGTGCAATACAAATAATGGACCGAAATTATTCAACTAAAATTACTTTTGTTGGCCAAAGCAACACTTTGGTCAGTTTCCCTCTAGTGTTTTTCCAGTTGATCTAGTGCCGCTGTTCTAAGACCAAGAATTTGTCTTGGAGACCCACGTGCGAACTGAAGTCCCAATTATCTTTCTGGTTTCTGCTTTGGTCTTAGATCAAAATGAGCCCCTTAGTCACATACTTTTAGTTTTCTTCCATAGTCATTCTAGTTGAGTGGAACCTGGAAGTGCTTGTTTATGATCTTCTTTATTTGATCTGAATGCCAGAAAGTGCCTTACCCGCAGTCCCTGTCACATTAAAGTGCCTGTAATCCTTGTTCTCGCCACATTGCACTAATCTTAGAAAACAACAAATGTAGCTCAGCGTAAATTCTTTCAGGAAGACTTAACTTTTAATCGATGCTCTCCTAAATCAAATCAGCTGTAATCCAAATAACGAATTTCAAGGGCCAATCACAGAGTCACAACCCATCTTTAAAGCTATTCTCCCTTTGCTATCAGCTGTTGTTGCAGGCAAAGATTGCCCCCCCCCCTTCCACCTCTAGTCATTTACTCCATCTGACATTAGATTAGATCTAGACTCCATCGGGGCGTTATAATGGTTCTCTACCCCTATATATGAACTATTAGTATAACGATGGAGTCTAATCTCCAAGGACTTTGTACATTTTATTATGCTGTACAATAAACCTTTTTGCATATCTGCAAATGTGTCTCTCCTGATTCAAATACTGCTAAGCTGAAATCTCACTATAATCACCATGGTGCCTCTGTGTATTGCCAGGCAAACAAGATGCTTCAGCTGCAGATGTAGACATGTTAATAACACAAACACTGTTAAATGTTTCAACGAGTTTGCCTGTGGAAAGTGCCATGACCCTACACTTCAGCGGCCCACTTTCCTCTCAAAATGAAAGATGAAAGAAATGGTTTATATTAAACATATTTTTAGAAGTGTTCACTTTATCTATTCTTGAGCTTTTCACTCAGGATTTGTCTTTGGATGTTGTTTTATTATAGTCTGTTCCCATGGGCCAAATTCAATTCCAGCATTTTCTTTTAAAATAATATAAAAAGGCAGCCGGAGCTGTGAAGTTACTGTTGGACACAGAGCTAAACTAATGCAATAGAGCATGATGCTGTCATATAGGCAGCTCAAAATAATTTACAAGACAGCTGGGTTCTTCTCATTTCACAAAGCTCTTTGAATTTTAAACATGGATGATGAAATTATGACTCAACACTGTCCCGATATCTTTGCAAGCTCTACTTTTATGAAGATAACACAAAGATGTGACCTGAATTCTGAGTTATTTATTTTTTAGCCTGCTCGTGGGCTACGGGACACAAACTTCTGTTGGTTTCCTTCTCCTGTACATACATATACATTTAGTGATGTAATTTAGTTCTTGAAGTTGCTGGTTAGCAGCACTTACTACAGATCATACTATTAACAAGGTAAACCTAAAAATAATACAAAAAATGAATTGAAAGGGGTGTATGATGGATCAGAGTCTCTCTAAAGACCTGAGGTAATGGTAAAAAAAAATTGAAATTATATGTTTTAGATATTTTTTAGCAAATATCAAAACAAATTGTAATTAATGAAATTACCACAAAAAAATGAAAAATGAACAAAATGCAATTTGTATGTATTCAACAGATGTTTTTTGCTGTATGCACCACACTGGCTACTACTATAAAGGACGGCTAGAGACTGCGTAGGAAGGAGGTCAGGGTGGATGGGTGGGTCATGAAAACGCAGCGCTTTCAAGACTTTAGCCTAGGAAAGTTGTGTTTGTTCCAGGGAGTCCAGTCACCATTCCTGAGCTCCCTCTGGAAGTTACAGATAGGCTCAAAAACAAAGAGAATAACTGGGTCATTCTTGCCATCTTCTTTCTTGTGTATTCTCTTTAATGCCTTCAGGGCTTCTGACTTTTCTTGGTTCAGGGAGGCTCCAAATTCATTGGTGCAGCTGTTGCCGTGGTCCTGCTACACATCCTGTGAGGCCCTGTTACGTCCGATTACGCTATACGGTGCCCTGCTACGTCCTGTTGTGCCTGGTAATGCTGTGTAGTGCCTTGGAGGCTGTCAGCCACACTTACAGCCACTAACTGGGGCTCAGAGTGGAGGCCTATAGCCCTGGAGGTCGTTACCCAGACTTACAGCCACTAACTGGGGCTTGGGAGGGAGCATGAGTGTGCTGGAGCATGTTAACCCAGCCTCAGTGCCTCTAACTGGGACTCAGAGTGGAGGCCTATAGCCCTGGAGGTCGTTACCCACACTTACAGCCACTAACTGGGGCTCAGAGTGGAGGCCTATAGCCCTGGAGGTCATCAGCCAGACTGACAGCCCTGCTATGCCATGAAGTACTATTTATAGTCACTGTTCCATTATCTTTTACTGTGACTGTTATTGCCACTATTCATCACACCCCCAACCGGCCCCTTAAGACACCACCTACCAAGAGTCTGGGTCTGTCCCAGGTTTCTTTCTAAAAAGAGTTTTTCCTCGCCACTGTCGCACTGTTGCTTGCTCTTGGGGGAATTACTAGAATTTTTGGGGCTTTGTAAATTATAGAGTGTGGCCTAGACCTGCTCTATCTTTAAAGTGTCTTGAGAAAACTCTTGTTATGAATTGATATTATAAATACAATTTAATTGAAATTGCCCCCCCCCCATGTAAAACCAATCGATGTATGAAATCTTTCATTCCTTCTGCCATTAGGCTTTTCAATGCTGCTGGTGGCCGCAACTTGTAACATCCAGAGCTTGCAATCCTGGGGAAGCATAATGCTTTGATTTATGTATATATTTCTCAAATTGAATTATGGTTGTATATTTACTTTTATTCAGCTTTTTTTCTACAACCTGTGTGTACTTTGCAGCTCTTGCGTTTTGTTGACAAGCTGTTGCTGACATGTTGGTTGACTGAGTGATTGCATTGATCTTGTCTGCTTTCTTGACTGGTTGACTGCAAAATGTCGCTACTCTTTTGGGATGAAAATAAGATTTAATTGAATAATCCAATAAACTATTATCTTTTTACTACTCCCAACTAGCTGTTTTGCTGCCGAAATGTTGTTGGCTAAACTCATCTAGCTGCCGTTATACGACAGATAACCCATGTTCCCAGGTTCTCATCTGGCAGATCCAATAGTGCAAGCAGGGGTTAAGCACCTTGCTCAGGGGCTCCTCAAAATTATTTACTGAGACAGAGCAGCTTTGGCTGATTTCCCCTGCCATGGCAGGGATTTGGACTGTTGACCTTCCAATCAGGAACCAACTTCTCGAATCCCCAGAGCAAACCCTAAACCCCCCACTCCCCGATCAGGCCTGATTAATGTAGAAGGGTGGAGTGGATGAGTCAGAAAAGGCAGAGGTTATTTGTTGTCTCTGTCTCACTTGCTCTCTCTGTCTCTCTGTATATATCTGCCTTCACCACAGGCTCTCCTGTATTATAGATCTTCACTCGTTACAATTTTCCCTCAACCTCCTTTTTTTGTATCTGTCTTACTGCTTCGTCCCTGTGGCAAGTGTCTTGCTGTTGAAGGCAATAATGGTACTTTAAGATGCATAAATGGGGTTGAAAATGACCCCAGCGGTTGTTTTTTTGCAATATCTTTGTACATTATTTAAATTAATTGGCTAATCAGATCTCAATCTTTCTGTGTTCCTTAAAATGTAAGTCTTAACGGATGGGAATGTTTGTTGACATGTGCTCCACAAGGCATTAAATGTACAGTGTAATGTTGGCTTACTTTGTTCATGTCCAGAGGATGCACTTTAAACAAACAGTAAATTTCTATTTTGTAACATCCTCCTTTCTACAAATCTCACAAGGTCTCTATAATAATTCCTATTTTTTTGTGTTGTCTAACAGAGACCAATCATTAGCTGTGAAGTCTTTCTCCCATATCCAATAAGCCTCAGTCCTCCTCCTACTGGAACTGTTGAAGAGTTGCAGAGAGACAGTGAGGCAGCCGGATGGAAAGCACTTGTGTTTGCCATTTCTCTTTTAATATTGATTCATTGTCTTTTCTTGTGTCACTGCCCTTGAAACTTCAGTTCTCAATTGATTCATAACAGTGGTTTCTCACCTTGGTCACCATAGCATTTTCAAAACCTAACAAATGATGTTCCACACTGATTTATGAAGGACAATAATAGTATTTGTGTTACAGCTGTTCCAAGGTCTAAAATATTGTCTGTTATTACAGCGGAAGTAAAATGTTGGCTAGTGGTTTCTCCAGTGACAACTAAGCAAAATAACAACAAGCAAAATTAAGGGTCAATACAAGTTTTTTTTTAGCCTGGCACTAACTTGCCAACAGTGACAAACTCTGAGTGTCAACATAACATATTGTCTTATGGAGGAATCTAGCAAGGGTTAAAAATGCTTTAGATAGCATTGTGAAGATCCAAAAAGGTCAAAGATCGATAAAGGTCTTCTAAGCCACTTCCCCCACAAGGGAGAATAAATGTGTGTGCATGAGCAGTGATTGACACGCAACACCCCCCCTGGCCCTGATTGGTACATCTGAACAGGGAGCGGTGGATTTTTGCAAATTGCACTATTGGCTGTAGGTGGTGCCGGAGGAACCGGATATTTTGTTTTAGATTACCTGTCCCTATGTTCTACCGGAACATACCTATGTTCTACCGGAACATAAGGTCAGTTTCAGCAAATATGACAGAAAGTTAGTTTTAGAAGTCTTACCTACTGCACCTAAGAGGGTCATTTCCCAAACTCCAACTCCCACCCCTCGTCCGTGCACCGAAGCTGGGTTGCAGTTTGTTGGATGTGACGATCATAAGAACGATGAAGCGTTTCTTCTCTCCATGAGGCCCAGGATTCAACCTTGGGGTTCACCAAATCATTTGTGGAGTCACATGCTGATGGAATCAGTTTCTAATGTAGCTCAGCGTAAATTCTTTCAGGAAGACCTAACTTTTAATAGATGCTCTCCTAAATCAATTCAGCTGTTATCCAAATAAATGTATATTTTATCATGTTGAGTAGAACTGTTGCATATCTGCAGCCAGTCTCTCCTGATTGAAATGTATCTCAGTGTAAATCCTTTCAGGAAGACCTCACTCTTAATCAGTGTTCTACCTAACTCTTATCAGCTGTTGGAGGCGTTCCCCTTCCTGTTACACATTGGCAAGGGCCAATCACAGAGTCACAACCCTGCTTTAAATCTGTTTCTCCCTTTGCTATCAGCTGTCATTGCAGGCAAAGAGTCCTACCCTCCACCCCCCCTTCCACCTCCAGTCCTCTCCTCCAGCTAACTGGTCCTTAGCCTCTGGGTCTGATGGTTCTCTACCCCTATATATAGATATACAAAATATTCATATAGCGATGGAGTCTAATCGCCAAAGACTTTGTCCACTTTATCTGAGCTGTACAATAAACCTTATTTGCACATCTGCAAACATGTCTCTCCTGATTGAATTATAGTATTGATGCATACTCACAATAATAGAAATTTCAAAAAACTTATCTACAGCAGGTGGATTTATATTTATTAAAATGATTAGGTAACCATGACAACGCACATTAGAACTTTTTCCTGATTAATTTGAGAAAGCATGTTAAAACTGCAGCCTGCTGTGCTTGCATCCCACTCTGTGTACTCTGGCAGTTAATTAACAAGTGTATACCTCATGGAATATTGCTTTACAAGTTGCTTCTTCTTCATCCTGTCTCTACCTGTATCATTGTTCATAACATGCTGTCAATTTCCAGACTAATACTACTAATAGTGCTCATAATCTGTAATTTATTCCTCAGCTCTCAGAACATACATATACACATCAGAAGCATTAAAGTGCAGCTTGGCTTGCTGTCAGTCACTGGAATTTAATTTCCCTACATGGGTGCTGATGAGGCAGGATCCAGTCCAATCAATGAGACCCTAATGGCTCCTCTCTTCTTGGTGCGTTTGTTAAAAGTAACACAAAACGGACTACAACTGGAATACAACAACATATCTTATTTTCCTTGGTCTAGGCCAAATGAACTCAAATACAGGTTTTAAAGCTCCAACATGTTCCATTGAGGAATAACACGGATTGTTTGAACTCATGGTCACAGCAGATTTTGCAATATAAGAAAAGTCATGGCAAGATCAGTTATTCGGCCCCTGGGCAAGAAATTGTTGTCGGGCCCCCCGCTGACCCACAAAACCACAACCACTGCTATCTTTAGATGGAGTATGTACACTCTTTGTACTACAAGTTCCCATTAGTCTAGTGCACACAGCAGTCAGCAGGGTATAACAGCCTCATTATTTGTCCACAAGCCAAAACACCAACTGGTGCTATTCTAACACAGGGCTCTTCTGCACAAAATGTGTTCATTGTTACCCACTTATGTGTTTAGGGTTCCTTAACACAATTGTAATAAATTATGGGGGAGCGGACGGAGAGAGCCGAGGATCTAATGGTAGTGTGTGCTTTTTGCAGTTTGTGTGTCTATGTGGGTGAGAATGTGTCTGTGCTATGTTGTGGAAAAAGTAAAAGAGAGGCAGAGACAAAGGCCAGACATTTGTGCATGCTCCTCTGGAGTCCTCCAGCCTGAGCTATGGGTTGAGGGTTAGCTGTTGTTGGCGGTGGTGTCAACCTCTCTTCAAGTCTATTTGTGTTCCTCTTTCATCACATCTTCCTGCCTTCTCCTCCCTCACTGTCCTTACTCTTTTACATCTTTGTAGCAAGGGTGTGCAACAGGGGTCCACACACTTCTCAGCATCTCCTCAGCAAGTACAGTAATAATTGGATCAAAACGCTCCCAGCATTCAAAAAAAGTTACACTTGTTCAGGTGCCTTTAGCGTTTGTTGCGGACACAAAAAGCCTACTTTAGCATGTCAGTCAGACGCAATGTTTTGGCGTCATGTTACGACGCCCTTACTTAGGACTGTTTAGGTCATTTTTTGACGCTTTTGGGTCGGGACCGATTTGGCGTAATTTAAAAAAAAATGCACGTTTGACTGACACACGGCACAAGATCGGGGCCATTAGGTTTTGGAAGAGATTGCGGGTGGCACGCGAGACAAGAACAGGACACAAACCCGGGTCTCCTGGGTGAAAGTCCTGTGTTGTTTTGTGTCAAATTGTATGACGCTAAAAGGGACGACGAAGCGCGTGTTATATGACGCTGAAGGAGATCTTTGGTGTCATATAACAACGACAAAAGTACCTGAACCAGCGTCCTGATTTTACAAGATGGGAGTGAGATGGTGCTGGTGTGTGTGTTAAGAGTTTAGGAAAGATTTGAAAAGTATTGAAAGAATTGTCATAGCAATTGTAAAAAAAACTGTAAAATGCAAAATAAAGCAGAAGGTGCCAGATATCTGGCCGAAAAGGGCCTAACAGCTCAGGCCTGAAAGCGCACTAATTTACGATGGTGGGAAAACACTCCTGGAACCAGCAGCTCCTCTAACTCCACGACTCAATTTCCTTCAGATCAACAGCAGAACCATGTTATACTCATCGATCTGCTGCTTTCAGTTCATATTTACTTTTTATTCCCTAACTGTCCCAAGTCTTTTCTACTTTGCTGCCTTTTTTATCACTGATATGTAACTATTTATAAAAGTCAACATTTCCGGCCCAGACATGTCCCACATCCAGACAGTATAGCCAGCAGGGATGACACACAATCACAGTTACAGATTCAGGTGTGTTACACAACCCTCCCCCACATTCAAAATCTGAAATGTCTTTGACGTGTTTGTAGGGTTTATTTTGTTTGCCAGAATACATTAGCAACATTTGATTACTTCCATTTTTACCACAAATCCCATCTTGAATTGAATAGAATGGAATTGAATTAAACAGATGAGAGGAGTTTTAGTCCAACAAGTGTGTGTGTGTGTGTGTGTGTGTGTGTGTGTGTGTGTGTGTGTTTTCTCTCAGCTTCCTGCTGTTCCTGTGTGGCTGATAAAGAGTGTTTGCACTGTGAAAAAACATGCATTTATTAGCACACTACATGGAGCCTGTAATGATTCAATATCTATGCTTCATCTAATTCACCTACGCTCAGATTAACATTGGTGTTAACCACACACAGACACACACACACACACACGCACACACACACACACAAATAAATAATGTAGCACACAGAACACACTCTCCCACATAAATTTTACTCAAAAGTTGCAATAATTTATTTAAAAAAATGTTCCACATACACATAGGACAAAAGCATGCATGCACACAACACAACACACTACACCAACACCCCACACACACACACACACACACACACACACACACACACACACAGTCTCAACCATTTCCCATTTTTTGTAGGAGTGCAAAAAACACTCATACAGACATTTAAAGTCATACAGTGTATACTGACAAACACAAAGACACACACACATATACACACACACACACACACGTAGACACTCACACACACAGACACACACACACGTCATACAGTGTACACACACACACACAAAACACACGTGACGTAGTCTTCCCCGGGGCTTCAGTGACTCAGTACAGCTCCAGTGATTAGATGGAGCCGGCTGCAGCGTGACAGACAGGGCGGACGGCTGATTCCTGGGTTAAGACCAAACCGCCTGAAAAAGTGGGGGTTGTATTATTTTTGAGGAGTATGCATATACATATTCACACAAGCAAAGGAGTACTGAGCCTCATCATGGGATGTATGTACACCTAACATTGCTAGGCTAGCAAGTTTCTTCATGTCCAGTTATTGTCAGTCTTTTACTGAATGATAGTTGCTTCTAGAGTAGGGTGACCAGACGTCCCCTACTGGATCTGTCCTCGGAAATGTCCC
>NW_022605573.1:798569-798680 GCF_008692095.1 Etheostoma spectabile
TTTCACTGTGACTGACAGACCCGAAATTGGATTAAGAAAACACTGACCAAACGGAGCCGATCGAGCAGCGCTGCTCAGAGATGTTTTAGAAAGCCGTATTTTACGATGCTA
>NW_022605573.1:798690-798832 GCF_008692095.1 Etheostoma spectabile
TTATTTACATGGAGTCTGGTGGGTTTAGCAAACACAATTTCGGACTTTTACGTTATAAAAAATGATCTTAATCTTTAACAGAAAGGTCAACCACCTAAGAAATCCTTTCCATAATGTTGTCTGTTGGGGGAAACAGCTCTAG
>NW_022605573.1:798842-800019 GCF_008692095.1 Etheostoma spectabile
CTGTTTTAAGTTTTACAAAAATAAAATCATGACGTGTTTTGGAGGTTTGTACGCTTCTGAGCTGAAAATGTCCCCGGATTTTGTCTTAGAAATCTGGTCACCTTATTCTAGAGGGTCTTTACATGCCGGGGACTTGGTACTTCGCACATCCATATATTTTCTTTTGAAACTCCACTCAGCAGCCGGGGAAAGAAGACAGGAAACCTCCGTGGGTTTTGAGGAGCTGCAGCATGTCTTTGTGCTCACACTGCAGACTCTAGCTACCGCACATTCACTCGATATCTTCACCGCTAACCCTTAGTTCTCCTCTGCTCGCTCTCTCGGGTCCGCTCACACAGCATCTCCTGTCAAATTCTCTCGCTCTTCAGCAGCGTCTCCAGAAAGACCTCGAACTGTCCCTCCAACATTGCAGATGAACTGGCGCCAGTATCTAAAACTTGTATTAAAAACTGTGGCAAATTTGCATTGCTGCCGGTGCAAATAGTTTTGATCCAAAACATTTGCAGGTGATTATTTATTTTTATTTTTACATTTTCGGGTCACTTATTTGCAGTGGTGGAAGTAACGGTTATAAATAACGGCGTTACTTTTTTCAGTAACGAGTAATCTAATTGATTACTCTACACATTTTACAGTAAGTGTCCCTTTCATTACAATATTAAGATTCATCATAAATAACTGAACATGCACATGTATTTGAAGTTTCATTAAAGAGGTGTGGAATTTACTTGAAGTAAGAAGTTGTAATTTGTAACTTAGTAACTAATTTATTTACTTTTTTGGAAGAAGTAACCAGTAACTGTAACTAATCACTTTTTTAAAGTAACTTACTTTTACTTTTACACTGCTTATTCGTCATGCCCCCCGTGTGTAATGGGCTTGAAGCTAGCCCTGAACCCAAATCACTGATGAAATGACAGCTCAAAATTAAAGAGAGAACACAGATCAAACCCTGGTATCACTGTTTTATTTTCATAAAGAATAAATCAAATAAGTTAGCATGAAAGAGAAAGAATATTAAGAGAAGAGAAGAGAGATATGGGTGGGTTAGCAGAAGGGGAGAGGCGACTTGGAACAAGACTAAAGGTCAGTGTGGATCAAACACTGATCTGATCTTCAACCCTCTGTGTACTGCTGCCAACCTGCCATATCGTGTGTGTGTGTGTGTGTGTGTGTG
>NW_022605573.1:800029-800638 GCF_008692095.1 Etheostoma spectabile
TGTGTGTGTGTGTGTGTGTATGTGTGTGGACTGCAGTCCCCTCCGAAAGAGTCCCTTTGCTTTGGCTTTAAATAGGATAGGTCAAATGTGCCAACACACACACACAAACTAACATACACACGCACTCACATACACCTGCTTATGTAATTGCAGTGTGTCCCGGCTCATTAGTAGCGGTAACAGAGTGGTCTCTCATTCCCTCACACTCCCTCGGTCTCCCCTGGTATCAACTTCTCTTCACACGAATTGGTCGTTTGAAGGCAGAGCGACATTAGTCACAACAGGGACATGAAGACAGCAGCAGCTTCATCCCATTATGCTCCAAACAGTCACAAACAGGTTATTTATTTGTTCTATATATACAAGATAATTTAATGGAAACGAAAAAACAAACAAAAACTCAATCTGCTCTGATGAATAAAGCCATGGTGCGTGACTATTTTATATTAAAGTGCCCATAGTATGGTTCATAATTGTATTTTGCGATAGTACCAGAATAGGTTTCCATGGTTTCATTTTCAAAAAACATATTTTTATTTTTCTGTTTTAGCTCCAGAGTGAGACATCTCACTTCATTAATATCTTTGTTGGGAGTTGCACATGCTCAGT
>NW_022605573.1:800648-801010 GCF_008692095.1 Etheostoma spectabile
GATCCCATCAGCTAGATAACTCTTTCTCCAAGTGGGTGTGGTGGCAGTACTTTGCCATTGTGAACAAGCTAGCATACTAGCGGTAGCATGCTACGGTTAGCTACCTGGTCTCGGCTAGTGACGTAGAAAGCCGTGGAGATGTTCAAAAGCTCCCCTGGAAACTGAAGGAAGAGGACATTCAGAAACCATATCTCACTCAAAACACCATGGATAGTTTTTTTCAAAGTTTGTATGTGCATGGAAGCACCAGAGACACAAAATAACACCCCAAATCAAAGTGATTTTTTTCATAATATAGGCACTTTAATGAGCGTCCATTACATTCAAGCCATTGCCAAATGACTTGACACTAAGCAAATTAA
>NW_022605573.1:801020-807661 GCF_008692095.1 Etheostoma spectabile
TCCACAAAACTGACAGACTTATTCCACGCGTCCTTAGCCCGTGTTGTTGTGCCGACCTGCTTGAAATCCACCTCCATTGTGCCCGTGCTAAAACACTCTACTCCAAGTTGTCTCAATGAGTACCGCCCAGTAGCTCTCACCCCCGTCATCTCAAAGTGCTTAGAGCCGCTGGTTCTGGCACATCTCAAATGCTGTCGTCCCCCCACCTTGGACCCACACCAATTTGCCTACCGCAAGGACAAGAATAGGAGCACAGAGGATGCAGTCTCTGTAGAGCTGCAGTCTGTCCTCTCAAACCTGGACCAAAATAACACACATGCCAGAATGCTGTTAATAGACTTCAGTTCAGTCATTCCCTCTAAATTAATCACCAAACTCACAGATCCTGGCACCAGTGCTTCTATCTGCAACTAGTTATTGGACTTTCTGACCAACAGGCCCCAACATGTTCATTTGGACCACCATTGCTCCTCCACCCTCACCCTAAATACGGGCGTACCACAGGGTTGTGTGATGAGTCCGTTCCTCTACTCCCTCTTCACTTGCGCCTGCAGACCAAGACTCGGCTCAAGCCCCATCATTAAGTTTGCAGACGATACCACAGCGATTGGCCCCATCACGGACAACGACGAGTCGGCCCATTGGGAGGAGGTGGATCGCCTGGCTGCGTGGTGTGATAACAACAACCTGCTCCTTAACACCAATAAGACCAGGGAGCTTATCTTATCTTACTTCAGGAGGAATTCTGAACTCATCCACCCATCCATATAAACGGTGTGGCGGTGGAGAGTGCGAACAGTTTCAAATTCCTGAAGATCCACATCTCACAGGACCTCAACTGGACGACTAACTGGTCCAGAATGGTCAAGAAGGTTCACCGGCGCTTCTTTTTCCTAAGGACTATGAAGAAACATCACCACTCCTCAGACATCCTGGTGAACTTCTACCATTGCACCATCAAGAGCATCTTGACCAACTGTAGACAAACAGACATAACATACATCACACATTACAATACACTACACCATAGAGCCTTAGGTATGACCAGGCCGGCTGGACATCTAGCTTATTTTGAATGATTTAAGGCTTTTATTGTTGTTGGTCAGAAGGCGTAGATGGCAGTAGTTTAAAATGGGATGCTGCCAGGGGGGAGGGGGGAAAGAGGGGTAATGACATACAATGTTACTAGCCTTTTTGAAAATGTGTTCAATGCTCGGTAGTGTTATCCGAAGTAGCTTGCTGGCAGTTTAAACTCCTTTTCTAATTGTCTTTTCCCGTGACTTTGTGGCATTTCCGAACCAGCAGGTAATACCGCATGTTAAAACACAATAAAAGCAGTATAAATCATCAAAAAACCACCAGTTTCTCTAAAAAAATATATTCTTTTCTATGTCTTAGTTTGCAAAAGATCAGTCATTGAGTCTCATTTGAGCTTGTTGTCCAGTACAGTGCCAAGGTATTTGTAGTTTGGAACAACCTGAATAGTTTCCCCATTGATGACAGTGTCGTCGGATTGCTGTGACTTTCTAAAATCTATGGACATTCCTCTGGTCTTATTGGCATTTAAAATTAAGTGTGACTTAGACAGCGATCACTGTTAATCTCTTGCAAGAATCCAGCTGCCGTCCCTTGATTTAAGGCTCACTTAGCTGCTAAACCCTCGATGAGTCTCTGCAATGACACGTGAATTACACACTGGATTCAAGTAAGGCAGCCATCTGATGTCAAACTGAATTTTTGTTCAGCTCTTGAAAAACCCACAGCCATGAAACCCATCAAACTCTGGGGGAAGCTGGGAAAATTAAACCCAAGTGACTCCAGACAATTCAGACAGAATGTATCTAGGGCTGCAGGGACACAGTCGGCCTGTTATTTTACCTTTCGGGAAGAAAGACACCATTGATTTATCTCTGTCAAAAGCATCTGTGTTGCTGTCATTTGTTATTTGGGTTCACTAAGGCAGAGACCTAGTGGAGAGGCTTTTGATCTTTAAAAAGAAATGTAATCCACCCTGGAGATATCGCAGAAAGCATTGATTATTAAAAGAAAGAGACCTAAGAACAAAGATTAAAGCAGGGTATACATGAACTTGTTTGGCCTTTGAGTACCATGCATTCAGAGCACTAAGCTTACAGTAATATGGCAGACAAATGGCTGTCTGCAAGAAATGTAAATATAAATTAACATGTTCTTATATAGCGCTTTTCTAGTTTAAACGACTACTCAAAGGACTTTTACGTAATACAGGAACTATTCATCATTCACACACATTCCCACACAGTGGCCGAGGCTGCCGTACAAGGTGCCACCTGCTCATCAGATACACATTCACACACATTTACAATCTGATAGCGCAGCATCGGGGGCAACTCTGGGTTCAGTGTCTTGCCCAAGGACACTTCGACAAGGGACTGCAGGGCCAGGGATCAAACCACCAACCTGTGTGTTGGCAATTAGCTATTATTGAACACTAATTTTGCCTTAACTTGCCCACCCCACACTCATACGCAGTGGTGGAATTTAAGTACAAATACTTTATTACTGTACTTATGAACATTTTTCCGTTACATGTTCTGATCAGTTCTTCCTCCCTGTGCCAAAACGTCTTCCTGACATAAACCCGACGTCACAGTTTGCAGTCCGCAGGGAAGCGGCAGTCCGTCCAGCTTCCGGTACCGCTTGTGATGTTATGAATCCCACTGTGGCCACGCCAAGACCCGCCCTTCAACAGCATTTATTGGCCAGGCGCGTACCTTCGCTAGTGATGGCCAAATGAAGCTTCGTGAACCAGCGTCTTTATTCTCTGAGCCCATGGAGCTCTTGGTTTTTCAGATAAAGGCCTAAGGCGTTGCAATTCAGTGTATCCTCAACACTTTGTTGAACAGAGATTGCCATCTAGTGGGTTCAGAAAATAAAGACACTGGTTCAAGAAGCTTCATTCGGCCATCACTACCCCCGGTACTACCGCTGCTCCCAATACTCTGCTTTGTCATATGTGAAGCATCCGTTTACACAGAGTTAATATACAACCCAGATATTTATCTTAAAAACACTCCGGGTCCTCCTTGCTAGATAAATGTGTGCAGCATTCAATGTCCTGTGGGAAATTATGCAAAGTCGAGCTTCGTGCAGATCCCTGATAGATAACCAGAATTGTAAGTCAGAATGTTTACTGGTGATGGTAAGCACAATTACATTTACCTAACACTAAGTTCATTAAAATGCCCCAGCCAATACAGTTCCTTTTTTAATTTACTTTTTTTTATTAGAATATTGAGAATAAATCAATATGCAAGTACTTTTAGTGTTAATACTTAAAGTACATTTAACTTTTTACTTATAGTTAAGTAGGCTTTTCATTGTGGTACTTCTACTTCTATGTCTCTGATTGTTTTTACCTTTACTTAAGAGATGCAGTACTCCTTCCACGCTCATACCCATGATCCTGCACCATACACCATCAAATCCCAGAGTTACCATAGTAGCCCACTGGTCTTGTTAAGTGTGTGTTAAGTGTGTGTGTGTGTGTGTGTGTGTGTGTGTGTGTGTGTATGTGTGTGTGTGTGTGTGTGTGCATGCGTGTAATGTACAGCCAAGCAGTATAGATGCCAGGTGACATTTGGCAGACAGCTTGGCAACAACAGTAAATTCTCATCTGTAGCATCCCGAAGATCCTCAGAGACGGCTAATGGGTGATAGAGAGAGAGAGAGAGAGAGAGAGAGAGAGAGAGAGAGGCAATAAAAGAGAATGGTCTGAGACTGAAGCAGATACAGAAAAGGGTTGAGAAATGGAGGTAAGGGCACGAGGAGGATTAATCTCTCCGTTGGTTTGAACGACTTCTCTGCTCCCCTCTCATGTCGCCTGTGACAACGGCGATAATGAGCACACACAGACACACACGCTGAGGAAGTACCAGGGTTATGAATGGACCAGAACAGGAACCATTCCAGGAGTGAAGCCAATTTATACCCGTGTTAACCACTAACATGCCAAATGTTAGCAATAGAGCTAATGCACACTTATATGTACTGTAGCGATGCCAGAGTTGATGTTTATCTTTACAGCATGTTTTATCAATAGAGTTTGGGGTATTGGCAGTAATAACATCCCTCAGTGGGGCTTTGGAAATTTTCACAAGGATAGGTTGATATATTGAAAAAAGCAGAGAGAAAGAAAGAAAGAAAGAAAGAAAGAAAGACAGAAAGAAAGAAAGAAAGAAAGTATTTAAAATGTATCCCACTGTTCCACAAAAAAACATATTATACTAATGTTTACAGTTCAATTTCCAGTACAGTTTTGCGAATGGCACCAACAGCATCTACAGCCCAACCCGTTCTCCCTCCGGACGCGTAAAATACGGATGTTTGGGCAGTGGCTTTCCCCGTTCTTTTGTTCCTAACCCCAACCGTCCCCTTGTTGTCTGCGTGTGGCGTTTATTTTCCCCGTTGTTGTGCCCAATGTCGTTGCAGTTCGTGAAATGGTCACGTTCAAAAAAATCGTAAGCTGTACGAAAAATAAACGAGAAAAGCATGACCTGTGCACAAATCAATAAATCAAAATAACAAGACCTTTTCACAAACTGGTGTGAGGTTGAAATACATCGGTAATGCCTCTCCCCCCCCCCCCCCCCCCCCCCGAGCCTCTTCCTCCCGCTCATCCTCCATGACGTGAACGGTAGGGCCGGCCCAGCTATCTGAGAAAACGTTTTGGAAAAGACAGGATATGGACCCAACCAACTCTATTTGGGAGGGGAGAACTCCCTCACATGGTACAACCCATGCAGAGGCTGCATGTGTAGCCTACTTTAAGAGAAGCTGGACTAACGACATCTTTAAAACTGCGAGGGTAGGAATAAATGACCCATGTTGTCATTTGTTTTGGACGACTTGTTGGTTCATGATTAACTGTCAGTTTAAGGTTTTTGTGTATGTAAAGGTGTGTGTGTGTGTGTGTGTGTGTGTGTGTGTGTTATTAGGTGTGTGGTGTATATCAGAGCTGGCATTAACAGACAGGCCTCCCGCTCTGAGATGAATGAGAGGGCAGATTGTGTTGAAGCTGATGAAGTGGCTTGATGCTCATTAGGCGGCTGCTGATAGGCTGATGGATGCTGCACAACTTTAAGGCGGCACTCCCGTAATGATGAATGGGGCGCTGTTCTGTTTTTTTAAGGCAGCATCCCCCCCCCCCCCCCCCTCTCTCTTTTGCTTTCCCTCTCTCAGAGCAAACAAGACCCTGAGTGTTTATTGAACTATTTGATTTAATAAAGAAAGGCTCATTAAAACAAAGTAGCACCTCGTGTGTGTGTGTTTGATTGATGATACGTTCATCTGTGGCCTTGTACAAGACTATTGGCTCAGAAGGACTTAGTCAGGCTATTAATTGGCTGATGCTAATTAGGGGATATATTTTCAGCCGATCAGTTTAGCTAAATTCATATTCCAGCCATCAATTTGTCTCAGGATCAGGACCAATTTTACACTTATTTCAAATTATGAACTGAGCTACATGGAAGGGATTATTAACCTCTTTCACACTGGGAGGAGATTAATAAGGCAATGTGTTTGGTTTACAGTCTATACAGTCGGTCTTCAGTAATCTGGTTTCTTATATGTCGAATAAACGGCAAACCTATTTTTTGTAATCGAGGTAGAGACTGAGTTACTGGGTCTGGATAAAAAAAAACAGCCCAATGGCCAATAAAACTAGCCCATAACCAGATCTCAAAATATGCTCCATCGAAATGTTAGACACATGTGTCCAACACCATTGCTACAATTGCCAAATGTATTGTAAATATCTACAAAGTAACACAGGGTGCTAGCATTAAAAGCACTTTTCCAAAAACAGTTATTTTACCTTCATAGATATAGTATATATCATCATACTTGACACATATGTACGTGAATAAATAAATATATAAATAACTATTGCACTGTGAACACATAGACCAATTAATTGACACACAAACAAACTGTATGCTATGTGCTGACAATGCACTAAAACAGCACCCACACAATGTAGCCTCTACCAGTCTGAAGGAGAACAGTTTCCACTGTTGGACATTAGACTATTTTTTAAATTCAGTCACAATCCTCTTCCTGTCTGCCTGTCCTCCTTTTACTGCAGATTAAAAATATATCACTTAAGTGCATGTGAACACGTTGACTTTGCTCTTATTTAAACATATTTGCTCTGTCTTCAGGTTTCTAATTAATATCTGTACATAATTTCATCTATCCAACCAATAGTTACAGAGGCTGACCCTGCCATCCATATGGGTTTAAACCATTATCCCTGCAGATAGGCCTGGGGGGGTGATCAGGAAAGTTCCTGGTGGGGGGCGTTATTGAGGATATTTTTTTGACCTGCTCATCAGACAAACATTCATTCGACATGGGTCTGCAGGACCAGGGATCGAACCAGCAAACCTTCCCATTGGCAGGCTAGTCACATTCTTACACTGCAGCCTCTGCATGGGTTGTACCATGTGAGGAAGTTTTCCTCTCCCAAATAGTTAGTCAGATGAGTCCATAGCCTGTCTTCTTCTAAAAGGATTTCTCAGATAGGCTACCAATAGCTGGCTTGGCCCTACCGTAACAATACGGGAGGATAAACGGGAGAAAGAGACCGGGGGGGGGGG
>NW_022605573.1:807671-809995 GCF_008692095.1 Etheostoma spectabile
GGGGGCGGAAAAAGCCAGGTTGAAAAAAAGAAAGGCAATGGAGTAGGATGCTGCCAAATGTGCCAAGCTTAATGTTTCATTTTCAAGAGGACAAACACAAGTGGCAACTGGTAAATAGCCTAATGAAAGCAAATCATTTGGACCTTGAGTCTGTAAAATAAAGAAATAATAATCAGCATTAGCAATGTTATTATTGGGCTAACATTGTTCTTCTTTGCAAGCAAAAAATGAAATTGATTTAAAAAATTTGCCTTTTTGTATCACCCAATATACGGTGATGCATAGACTCAAGCTTGATCTGAGTATGCAGTAAAATGACCTGTAATTTATATTATAGAGTGTATATATATATTTTGTAGCTTCTGAGCAGCAGATAAGCCGTTCCAACGCTGAAAATGAGGAGCCCGTAATTTGCGATGAGGAGGCCCTGACTACAGGGACAGATAGAGAGGATACCAGAGTAAACAATATATAAAAGGTATTTAATGTAAGAAAGAACAGTATATGACAGTACTTGAAACCATTGCACTGCTCAGGTGGCTACCGATGCTGTAGATGCTGTTGGTGCTTTTCACAATGCTACTGTAAACTGTAGCCTACTGGGAATTGAACTGTAGCAGTATGTTCAATATGTCTCTTTGTGGAGCAGTGGGATTAAGTTCTAATGCTTTTTCTTTCTGCTTGTGTCAATATATCAACCTATCCTTGTGGAATAGTGGGATAATTTCTTTCTTTCTTTATGCTTTTGTCAATATATCAACCTATCCTTGAGGAATTGTGAGATATTTTTTGTTAACTTCTCAGCTTAAGTGAATCATTATTTAACCTTTACGTGATTTGTTGAACCATGGTATTAATAAAAACTACAGGATAGTAAGAGCTGAACTGTTGCTTCATTGATCCAATGACTCCAATCCCCCAGCATGGAAAGAGTGTCTCCAATCCGGCCCTCACTACAGACCTTTAAGTCAAAACCTAAACCTGAATCTGCAGCACAGGGAACATAACAGAGGGATTAAGCAGAAAGACAAATGACCTGTGAGTGAAAAAACACTTAATCCAGAAATAAAGAGGAGGAAGGGCAATGTAACACAGAAGATAATTCAGTGGGTGAAGCTCGGTCATTGTTAGATTACACTTCTACAGATGAGACGGAGAGAGAAAGAGAGAAGATCAGCGTTTGAGCTATTGATTTCAGACGGGCACAGAACAAACAGGCTTTGAAATGATGCTCTGATTAGGCCGGGCAGCATGATTAGTTCATCAATAACACAAATGAAAAACAATCGTTCTCTCTATCTGACAGTGTCTGTTATCTTTCTTTAACTCTCTCTCGCTTTCTTTCTTTCTCTATGGTCTCTTTGGTGGATAAAGGTCACTGACACACGGGCTGGTCACTTTCTGAGACGACAACATTTGAATGTCTCTTGTGGGTTTTGTTCTGCCTAACAACTTTGTCCCCTCGTTGTGATTAAACCTGAGAGACGTCTCTTTATCGCGGCGTGTGCGTACGGTTAAGCAGCATGACATTTACATGGGTTGTTTCGTCAAATCAGAGCAGATATGAGGACGCTGAGACGACAACAAGATGATTGTAATACATGGAAAAATAACCTAGTCTCCTGCATTTGGTCTCGGATTACATTTGTTCTTGACATATTGACACATAACACATACGTTTTAAACAAATGTAGAACTTTTGTTAGGGAGAACATTGCGTGTAAAACCTTGTAGTTAAGGTGAATTATCATGCTTGAAGGGGAAATATTGGGTGTGCGTTTAGCTCAGCTGGTAGAGCTGGTGCACATATTGAGGAGATTTACTCCTCAATGCAGCGGCTCCGTGTTTAACTCCAACTTTTGGCACTTTGCTGCATGTCATTCCCCCGCTCTACCCTTTTATTTCTTCAGCTGTCCTGTTATTAAAGACCTAAAGTACCCAAAAAATAATCTTAAAAAAAAAATGTAATGATTATACAAATAGGTATAACATTTAGAAGCTGATGCTTAATGTGTGTGGTTGATCACCCTGTTCTCACGGCGCTGTAAGAGGACGTAGTGTTAAGAGAAACAACGCTGCAAGAAGGCAGGTTTGGGTGGTGGATGGGGCAAACAACACTCCCAGGAGACTGAGGTTCGTCTCCCATTCTTGTCCGGCATGTGTCACTCCCCGATGTAAGTCGAGTGCAGATTTGAGTTGCTCATGTGTCACTTTGAGACAAGTAGCATACAAGATGCTAACAAGAGACTTTTGTAATATCAATGAAGTAAAAATGGATGAAGTTTGTTCACTGCTAGCTACAAGTTAGCATCAAACACAACAAA
>NW_022605573.1:810005-812815 GCF_008692095.1 Etheostoma spectabile
TGAATGGTGTTTTGAGCTAACGTTAGCAGTCAAACAACTAAAGATAGCTACAATGTTTTTGAAATCACCGCTAAAAGAATTAATAAATAATCGCCTTTTTTCTGGGATTTGGGGTGTTATTATGTGTCTCTGGTGCTTCCACACAAATACAGACCATCCATGCTGTTTTGAGTGAGATCCAGTTTCTGAATGTCCTCGGCCTTCAGTCTCCGGGTGAGCTGTTCAACATCTGCATGGCTTTCCGAGACTGGGTGGCTAACCGTGACATGGTAGCGCTAGCATGCTAGCTCGTTTCAATGGAAAAACACTGCTACAACACACACTAGTTGACCATGATCTCCAAAAGAACTACTTCCTGTCCTTGTTCTACTTCCTGTCCCTGTTCTACTTCCTGTCCCTGTTCTGCAGGTATTCCACAAGTGTCCCTCGTCTAGAAGAAGTCTCCCAGCTAATCCTGCCTTGGACTGATCAAAGCTGGAGAAAGAGTTATCAGCTGATGAGATCTTACCGAGCTACTGAGCATGTGCAGCTCCCAACAAAGATAGTATAGAAGGGAGATGTCTCACTCTGGAGCTATAACAGAGACCTGAACACACAGGGTGAAAACAGGATCTGCAGCAATGTGCAGTACAACAAAAGTTTTTTTTTTTTTTTTTTTAAATGAAGCCATGTAAAACTGCATTTAAATGCAGTATGGTCAGTATTGTCAACAAAAATGCAAAGTATACATATTTGTAGTTATAGAGGTAAAACCTGCAAAAATGCTGTTATGGTACTTGACAATGAGTCACACACTAACACAAATCTACAAACACACAAACACACACGCACACACACACAAGTGGGTCACATTTTCATACATATAACATCAGAGTCTCTCCAACAAAATGATAGTGTGTCGCCCACCACTGCCAAACAAGAACACATCTCACTTTTATCTTCAACTTTTCTCTTATGCTCACACACACCACACACACACACACACACACACACACACACACACACACACACACACACACACACACACACACACACACACTACATAATCTCATCCTTCTCAAAACAACACAAACACCCACTTCATCTGCTCTTATTCCTCAATAACTCTTCTTGCAATACCCATCCTACTCAATACAACACACACACTCACACACTTCATACTCCCCAACATGCCTCTCATCTCACTCTACACCTTTTTCAAATTAATGAAAAAAAAAGCAATGCATGTGAGAACAGCCTCCTTCTGCTTTGATCTAGCGCTCCTCTCTTCCCCCGCTTCTCCTTTTCTCTCCACGTATGCCTCTTTCCTCCCTCCTACCCGTTATTGTCTGTCCTCTCCCATCCCCTCCTTCAAAACCTTCCCATGTCTCTCCTCCCTTTTCCTGTCTGCCTTCACCGTTCTCTCTCTTCTCTGTTCTCCATAATTTGAATTCCTGTTTAATCTCCTGCACCTCCACTTTTCGTTCTCCTCACATCAATCAGCCCTCTTCTTCTCTGTCTCTTTACACAAACGATGACATAATCATTTCAATGATCAAAAAATCCTGTAAAACTGGAATTTAAAAATCTGTCGATAATGATTTAAAAATCCCGACTATAGTAAATGGCAGACATTAAACATGGAACCTTATCAGTCCTTATCAGTGCTAAATGGAATCTTTTCATTTCACGACATTATTCAGGAGTTTATGACATTATAAGGTTTTACAAGACATTGGAGCAATTTGCAAGTACATGAAGCCTAATAATTGCAAATCTAACTTACAGTGGTTCAGAACTGAAGTGGATTCTGGGAGAGAAAAAAAACATCACATTTCTGCTTTGGTCTTATGTTCCTAGATCTCTCTGTTTCGGCCTCCTGCAGCTATTGTGTCCAACAATTTGCAGAAACAGTGAACCAAACATAACATCCAGCTGTCTAGTGCAGCAAATGTATCACTTTGCTTAGTGTTTAAGGGATTTGTTTATGTGAAACTGTGAACTGGAAAATGTGAAATGGTATACGTTAAGTTGAACGTACTTTCCAAAGTAGTTGATGCCACTCATGGTGTGATGCAGGCTAATCTAATGAATCATTTATACATATAGCTTACAAAATGAATGCACTGTTATTCATATGGATCCAACGAATGTATTGCTGTATGCACCACAGTGACTGCTGCTGTATAAGACCGCTGTGGTCCGCATAGGGATGGACTGCTTGATTTAAAGCGGGGAAGCAACACAGCAACATATCAAATTACAACATGAGGGTAAAGTCAAGGCCGGGAAAATTATGCAGACATCACATTTGTGCATTAAAAATCAAAGAGGATCTTTACAGTCAGTCGTTGATTTGAGGGATGATAAGGGGCCAGAGGGGTTGTTTAGGTGAATATTTTAGTCTAGTCTGCCTGACTCATTGATCCTTTATCTGATTGAGGTCGGGCTGTTCTCATGAACCATTCATACATTTAGCCACGAAAAGTAATGCACTGCAATATGTATGTATTCCACGTATTTATTCCTTTGTGCACTGCACTGACTGTTGCTGTATAAGACCTCTCAGGTCACAGGGCTTTCAAGCGGGGGAGCGGAGTTCGTGGGAGAAGTTAAATCGCCCATATTATGCTCATTTTCAGGTTCAGAGTTGTATTTTGAGGTTGTACCAGAATAGGATTACACAATTTTCATTTTTTTTTTTTTAAACAACATTTTTGTTGTACTGCACATTGCTGCGGATCCTGTTTTCCCCCTGTTCTGGTATCTATTTTAGCTCCAGAGTGAGACATCTCCCTTCTGCACTATCTTTGTTGGGAGCTGCACATGCT
>NW_022605573.1:812825-813170 GCF_008692095.1 Etheostoma spectabile
GTAAGATCTCATCAGCTAGATAACTCTCTTTCTCCAGCTTTGGTCAGTCCAAGACAGGATTAGCTGGGGAGACTTCTTCTAGACCAGGGCCACTTTTGGAAAACCAGCAGAACAGGGACAGGATGTAGTTCTTTTGGAGATTATGGTCAACTAGTGGGTGTTGTAGCAGTGTTAGCCACCTTGTCTCATCTAGTGACGTAGAAAGCCGTGCAGATGTTGAACAGCTCACCCGGAGACTGAATGCCGAGGACATCCAGAAACTGTATCTCACTCAAAACAGCATGGGTAGTCTGTATTTGTGTGGAAGCACTAGAGAACAGGGACAGGAAGTAGTTCTTTTGGAGA
>NW_022605573.1:813180-813265 GCF_008692095.1 Etheostoma spectabile
CTAGTGTGTGTTGTAGCAGTGTTTTGCCATTGTAAACGAGCTAGCATGGTTATCCACCACGTCTCGGCTAGTGACGTAGAAAGTC
>NW_022605573.1:813275-814114 GCF_008692095.1 Etheostoma spectabile
TGAACAGCTCACCCGGAGACTGAAGACAGAGGAAAATCAGAAACCGTATCTCACTCAAAACACCATGGATGGTTTTTTTTCCATAACATGGGCATTTTAAGGGGAAACCCAAGACTCCTCTCTCTTTCCATCTATGTGCATTCATGTCTCAGTAAGGCTTCTTACTATCTGTGCTCCGGGGAGATTATTCCCCACGGTCCACATTTGTTCACCTCGCAGTTATCCTGGGATTGGGGTGGCTGCTACACACAACTACGCCACAACAATATGACATTCTTAATATGACACATTGTGACGTGGTGTAGGAAGGGGCACGACTACACACTAAGCAAGGTGATCACTTGCTATTCAGTGCTCTATACTCTGGCATAGTGGACATTAGATTGGGAATACAGGCTAAGTTTTTGTAACTCATGTATTCAAAGGATTGAATAGGAGCTCAAAGAAAGAAATTACACCACAACAACAAGTCTGTCTGTGGGGAGACAGCCCTTCACCCCACTCAAAACACACACACAAGTTCATGGTGTACAACTTTGGATGAATTATACTCTTTTGCTCAGTCTGGAGCCTTTGAAGCTCTTTGGACGTTATTTTTAATGTGCTTTTCACCCGTGTGTCTGCGCTGGTTCAGTGTTCAGTGAGACGTCTGTTTCCAGTATGACGGAAACATAATGAGACCTGTGAGTATGGCTGTAATATTCACTGCCTAGATGAACAGAAGGCTCGCACCATATGACTTCTCAAGATTACACTTAGTTATGATAATCATTTAGTTTTGCTGCTCTCGAGTTGAACGTGATGCTCTGAGCTACAGAGTGGCTACAGTCCAAAAGGTT
>NW_022605573.1:814124-815476 GCF_008692095.1 Etheostoma spectabile
ACTCAAATCTATTTGTTATGGGAAGAACAGAAGGACTCAAACACACGGCTTACCAAAAATAAAAAGATTTAAAGACGGGGAAGGGAAGTGGGGAGGCAGACACCAGGGACCGGGACGCAGAGGATGGGAGGCTGGGGAAGTCTTGGGGAGTAAGGACACTCTGGGCCAAGGAGGAGACATGGGAGAGGAAGCGTGGGAGAGCCGGGAGCCAAGGAGGAGACACAAGAACTGGTAGCGGAGACAGGCTGAAACAGGACACTGTGGGAGGGGGAACTGAGAAGGGAAACCAGCTGACCGGAGACAGAAACAGGAGCGGAGTTGATAACTGCAGGGAAGAAAACAAAAAGGAGGTAGGTAAACATGAAACAGAGAGTGAGAGGCTTGTAGCAGGTTTCACCAGCGCGACTGGAGCAACGATCAAGCGAGGCCGGTTTGAAGAGCCGGGGTGGATGTACTGTTGATTGGAGCTGGCAGGCGGGTGTGAGCGGCGGGAGCAGGTGATTGTGGATGAGACTCAGGTGTGTGTGGTCAGCTTGTTTCAGCAGGAGGGAGAGCGAGGAAAAAAGAGAACAGCAGGGCAGACCAACAGAAACAACAGAAACAAATAAACAAAACAAATATTCAGCCAGCCAGACCCCAACCACAACACTATTATGGTTTCGAATTAACTTCACCTTTTGGTACAAGTGGCTAGAGAATGGCGGACCCAAAATGCAGAGGTGGAAACTGAGGATAGTTCTGATGATTTAATGGATAAAACTCAAATGCACAAAAAACAAAAGGCGTCCAGGAAACAAGCAGGCAAAAACAGGTAACCACAAAATAAAGTCTAAGTCCAAGAAGGCTGCATAAAACACAAATGAGACCTGACACATAAAAACACAACAATGATCTGACAATGGACAAGGGGAACACCAAGACTACATACAGATGATAATGAGACAACAAGAGGCAGGTGACACACGGGCTGGGAAACAGGTGGAAGACATCAGGTAATCACAAGAGCGGGAAAAGAGAAAACAGAAAACCAGACTATCAAAATAAAACAGGACAAGAGCAACCAAGGACTAAAACATATACAAGACCAAAAAACACAATCACAAGGACAAAATATATAACAAAATACCAAACTATAACACCTTTTGTCATTTTCCCTCAGTCTCTCTGACTGGACCGGGAAATCAATGGAGCAAAAGTTATTTCACTGGGGAAATGTCGCCATTCATTCTGTGAACTCTGTTGGTACACGATCCGTCCTGCCTGCATGATCCGTTCTGCGCATGTGCAAGATGTTCGCACATGCTCAGATGATATCATGATGATCGCGGATTTACGACGCTGCACGATCTGTT
>NW_022605573.1:815486-815777 GCF_008692095.1 Etheostoma spectabile
GTTAAAGAAAGTCTGTTCGCCTCCACTGGAAAGCTAACATTAGTTTAGCTAACAGCTAATTCAGCTAACCACTAGCTGAGACAGCATTTAAAATACCCTCAAAACTTAAAATAACCGTTCAAATAAATAACAGCTGTTACGTCAGCTCTACTTTACTTGTGGTCATTACAAATAAAATCATTCAACACTTGTCTTAATTATAAGGTGACCAGATTTCTCAGACAAAATCCGGGGACATTTTAAGCTCAGAAGCGTATTTACCTCCAAAACAAGTAATGTTTTTACTTTTGT
>NW_022605573.1:815787-821633 GCF_008692095.1 Etheostoma spectabile
TTAAAACAGGGACACTAGACCTAGAGCTGTTCTCATTAGGGGCTATGCTTGCCCCCCCCTAGGTCTGATCCTAGACCCACCCCTGCTGCTACTTCATAGTCCATTCCACTACACCTCAGAGGGGAATGTTTCAAGATAAAAAGCCCTAATATTTCAAGATAGAAAGTCTTAATATTTCAAGATAGAAAGTCTTAATATTTCAAGATAGAAAGTCTCAATATTTCTTAATGTTGTAATGTTTACTGAACTACATTTATCTGACAGCTTTTGCTTTACTGCTCAAGGCTTGTTTCTGCATCAGCTCCTTGAGAATCAGATACAATAAAAACTATTGAGGACATATTTTCCTTTGACAGTGATGGAGTATTAAACGAGGTCTCTGCAGTTGGCAGCAGAGAAACAAGCTACAATGGAAGTTAATAGGATAATTGTCCAGCTTGTATTTACGTTCATAAAAGTGCTCGTTTTGCTGCTGACAGACTCAGATTAATATTCTAAGTGTCTGACAACATTATGGAAAAGGATTTCTAAGAAGGTCGTCCTTTCTGTTAAAGATTAAGATACTTTTTTAAACATAAAAGTCTGCGAAATTGCGTTCGCTAAACCCACCAGACTCCATGTAAATAATCAGTGATTTTAGCATCGTAAAATACGGCTTCTAAAACATCTCTGAGCACCGCTGGCTCTGGCGGTCTTGAGTCTGCGTGTGTTTGGTGTGCGACTATCGGCTACGTTTTGTCAGTATTTTCTTTCTTTCATTCTAATTTCGGGTCTGTCAGTCACAGTGAAAACCGGGGACATTTCCGGGGACAGGTCGCCAAAATCGGGGACTGTCCCCGGAAACCGGGGACGTCTGGTCACCCTACTTTATTATTAATGTAAAATCTTAATTTAGCTGGAGCTGCATTTCCCACTGTTTAGTTTGAGTAACGTTATTTTAGGCTGAATCAAGCTGCCAGCTAGCGGTTAGCCGAATTAGCTGTTAGCTAAACTAGCGTCGTTAGCTTTGCGGTGGAGGCTAACAGCATTTTGTTGCCTTGTACCTGTGTAATGACAATAAAGTTGAATCTAATCTAATCTAATCTAAATCCTCGTACATCAGGATTATTATCTGCACATGTGCAGAACAGATCGTGTACCGACAAACTCTGAAACACTGAATATTGGGTTTCAAGATCAGTAATGCTGTTCACGCCAAACTCTGACGCTATGTGACTCAAATACAGAAACGTCGGAGAGTTCTGGTCCCTTTTTAGGTCGCATTGGTGAACACGAGTCCTCCTCAACATCTGTTCTGTTCCAGTTTCAGAATGAAGACGACGGTGGGAGAGGAAGTAGATATAAAACAGGATGTAGTCTCCTGGCATCATCAGATAATCATCTTTTTTCTCCCAAAAGATGTACAGATTTTATTATTATACATTGTTTTTATCAAATGGCTTAGAGAATCATGCAATACTGTATACCTGGCCTAAAAGGACCCCCCCCCCAGGTTTGGGCCGTCAGCGTTTACTAAACCACTGCTTGTAAATGGCACAACTTCAATATATAATTATCATTTATTATTGAACATCTGTCCTTGTTGATGATGATACAAATGATACAAGATATCTTTTAGTAATGATTTTCAGAAACTTGAGAAAAATAACAGTTGTTCTACCTGTTTCCAGCTGACTACTTTTCATCGTTTTATCAAATCGTATTAGTGTCATCAGACTTTAACTGTAATATCCTGACACCATTCTGTGAAATGATCACATATGTGATTGTCTTATAATTACTTTCATCTCATTGTCATATCTAATCACTTTTGAAGCATCTCTTGAAGTGGTTCTTCTTACTGTCATTGCTGCAATTTGCAAAATAAATTGTGTAATTTTTTTTTCATTTATTTCTTAGTATTATGGCTTTTTTAAACTGTAGCCTACATTTGACGTGAGTTAAAAGCGTAGGTTTTATTTGTCACTGATCCTATCACAAAGAAAAAAAACACATTTGTGTCAAGAAAACGTGTACGTGAGGGCAAATCAGCACTCGACGGAAAACACTGAACACGATAACACGTCGGTCGTATCTCAGTGAAAATCTACTGTGTTAAGCAGTAGAAGTCGCTGCAGCCAAAACGGGAATAACATTTTCCATGTAGGTCTTAAGAATGGCTAATCGTGCAGTACAGACGTATGATGGGAGATTTTCCGCATGAATGCCTCTGTGCTTTACATTACACGTGTAAGAAGGTATAAGTCAACGTAATAATCTACTTACTCTTGGATAGGGAAGTGGGATGGAAAGGTACGCCTGTAGGCTTTGTAGACGTCAGAGCACGCTGTAAGTCCTCATCAGGAGTAAAAACGGCAGGCCGCAATGGCTCAACAGTGTCCCTGCTATTACAGAGTGATTATATAAGAGTAAAAGTGTCAGGGGGAAAAAACAGGACTGCTGAGGAAAGACGGAGAACTGGTTCTTCTAAAGGAGAGAACAATTAGAGAAAGTAAAGGAGTTGTGCTGTGGCTCAGCAGGGTGAAGGTCTTGCTTCAGGAGATTAGTTTTCAGTCTCGTTTGAAAGATGAAGTGTAGCTGCAAGCTTACCCGGACAGAAAGGTCGTGTAACCTCATAAGAGCTGAGAGAAGAGATACTTTTGGATGAAGGTTAGGTTGTAGAATACAGATAGCTTAGCAGTGGCATGATATGTGTTACTGGCCTCAGAGCTATAGGGGGATCTGGGCAGGTACAGAGCCACAGGCTGGGTAGCACTGTGGATGGGGAAGAAGTGGAGATACTGAAAATAATTTGATAACCATGCCAACAGACAGGCCTAGCACACACTAAGACACTGGACAATTAACAACACATACAATTATAATATACACTATAATTATATATAATATATACATGGTCTATAAACATATTAAAGACAATAAAAAACAGATATGTAACACATTAGTATATAGCAGATAAAATACTAAACCCATTAATAACATTTTATGAAATAGATATAAGTCTTACTGCATAATGTATCAAATATACATCAACAAATGACACTATAGCTCAGATTACATGGTGAAACAATTGCTAGAACACCTTCAAGTCTGTAAACATAGGCTAACTGGCCAGAGCTGTAGTCAAGACCCCCTTTGTCGAGTCCAAGACAAGTCCAAGACCAGGACTAGTCAAGTCCAAGTCAAGTCTGAGTCCAAATCCCAGCGAGTCCGAGATAAGACCAAGTGCAAAGACCAGTGAGTCCGAGACAAGACCAAGTCCAAAGACCAGCGAGTCAGAGTCCATGGAAAAATGGTCTTGAGTCCGGACTCGAGTCCAAGACCAGACTTGAGTACTACAGCCCTGTATCTGGCTAGCTTGCTATCTAACACAGGACTTTTCCAGTAGCCCCTTAAATGAAAAATGCACAGTCCCTGAAGGACTAAAAGATTTAAGGATGCATGAACTGGAGATTGAAAGGAACGTAAGGTTTTCAAGGTAAGAAAGCACCAATGGCATGTAGGTTTAAAGGGAGGAGTTCTCCTCTGTGATCAATGTTTTCCTGGAATACATTTATTGTACCACCACATTACAAGACCACATTACAAAGTGTAGCAGTCACGGGGTCGGATGGGGATAATCCACTCGGAGAACAGATATTTAAGGAAATAGAGTGATTCTTAACACTGATCCATCGACAACATCCCATACAAAGAGATGTGTAGGAAGGTTCAATGATTCCTACATACTGCACCACCGACTGCAAGATCTATACGTAGAAAATATTGCTGCCAATACCACGCCGCGGTAACATCACACCGTGAAATAGCCCGGGGAGAAAAAAATGGACCCACAAAGTCACGGCCAAGGAAAATTCATTAAAGGCCGGTCCTGTCCCAGCGAGACGCTGGGCCGCTGCTGTGGCCATTCATTCTGCATGGAGCAATACAACAGGGAGTGGGAGTGTGGAAGAAAATATGACTGGGAAGGATGGACGGGAAGATGGAGATGGTAATTACGTCAAGAGAGGATCAATTCTGCAATGAGGAGAACGGTGATTAAATAGATTTAGACAGGGAAATCTAGATAATCAGAGCCATATGGATGGATGAGGTGGGCTGATGGATTGAGGGATAGAGAGAATGAACAATGGATGGAAAGTGAGCCATATGGAAGGAAGGAGGCGGGGTGACTGGGAAAATAAATGACATGTTTCAAGATGAAGTAGCTTTAATCACAAATTCAAGGGATTGTAGAGTAAATATACTCAGTTACATTCTAACAAAGAGAAACAAAAGAAAGTGATGAAGGCCGTGAGGTCAAAACTAAAAGTCAAAACATGAAATCAACTTTTCGAAGAATGGACAGACAGGTGGAGGGATGAAGGGAGTGATGTGATCTTGGTTTAATGAAATGTAAAAGATGAAGCCGTGTCTGTTCTGACGGACGATGGAGGGAGAAACAAGTGGATGGAGTGGATGTTGCAGAGTTGTTGGTGGTCGTGTAACGGAGGACGAATGGTTCCCATGATGGAGGGGGAAAAGGAAGACAGGGATTGAAAGACAGAAAAAGAGAAGTGACCAAAAGAACTGTGTTCAAATTGATGAAGCCAAAGAAACACAGATGCTCACAGACACACACACACACACACACACACACACACACACACACACACACAGGGCTAAATAGCATGGTCTGTGCCTAGTGAGGGAAGGGGGGGCTGATGGATGGTGATGTCACCACGGTTACGAATGAAGCATTTATTCCTGCATGAATAATGTATACACTTAACCGCCAACCCGTTTCTTCTCTCCCTTCATTCTTTCCTTCACTCTCCGTCCACGCCGCCGTCCATCCATCCGTGTCGCTCTGCCCGCCTTCTCATCACCGGGCACAAATAAGAACAAATTGAAGCTGCGGGGAGTATGTACGTGTGTGTGTGTGTGTGTGTGTGTGTGTGTGTGTGTGTCTCTGTCTGTGGAGATGTAAGTGTGCATGTTTGTGTGTAGGTTAGAGTGTTTCTGTCCAAGTGTTTGGTGTGTGGTGTGTGTGTGTGTGTGTGTCTTTGGAGATGTAAGTGTGCATGTTTGTGTGTAGGATAGAGTGTTTCTGTCCAAGTGTGTGTGGTGTGTGTGTGTTTGTGTGTGTGTGTGTGTGTGTGTGTGTGTACGTATGTGTGTTAAAGGCAGGAAAGTAACAAATGGGCTTGGCATGACCCTCACAGCTCCAGTCTGTCGCCTGTAGGTCTACAGACTGTTGAACCGTTCATACCTCAGAAATATAGCATGCCATTTGTAATGTGGACACATGTCTATATTTTAATAGACTGTGGTTTCACATTTAAAGTCAATGAACCAAATATTTAGTTTGTAATTGTTTTGTCTCTAAAGTCAAGCACTGAAACGAAACAGCGAGTACGAGGTTAACGTGCTGAATCTCAGCCTCTATTGTAGGACCACTGAGCAGGACGATGATCTTCTATAAAGCATAGATGGATGGATACACCTTGCTGTTACATTGTTGAGGTATTCATGGACACCTTCCCACAATGCAACAGAAAACACAACAGCAACAAAGGAGCTATTAACTACAGGAAAACAATGTGAAATAAGTAAGTTAGTAAGAAAAGTGTATTTATGTAGCACTTTTCACAGATACAAAAAAATTTAAAAGTGCTTTACATAAAACATAAAATACAATTAAAATCACAAGGTAGTACATTAAAATACAGTGTGGAGAGGTCAAAGAAAAGCCTCTTTAAAAAAGTAGATCTTCAACTGATTTTTAAGAGTCCAATGATATGTCTTTTCCACCAAGGCTAACCAGGTTCTGGTTCTGGTGCTGTTGCCAGTTTGGTGCTGGTTCT